>NT_179893.1:0-142481 GCF_000188095.3 Bombus impatiens | reverse complement strand
CAGCTGCGATTGAATCGCGAGCTGTCGCAACATTTGTTAACAAAAACCAGCCTTTTCGCGTATTTGCGCCTCTTTTTTAGCGTATGTAACCATGAAAACACCGCTATACTCACTCCCACTCCAGTATGATTTCTCGTTTCAACGATACTTCCAGCGACCTTTCGCTATTCTAACTGGATAGGTACCCTACCGTGTCGTATTAACTGCCGTGTCGTATGAACTTCACAGATTCTCTGTGAACGATTCACCTAGCTTTGATTAGTTTATTAGAATAACAGCTTTGCGTAATCCACTCGGGCGAAACGTGGATCGTATCGTTCGTTATATAACTGTTAGTGAAAAACAAACGTGCAGACACGGTATCCTCGATGTCCGTGCGTAATTTCGTTTTTCTGCGCGAAAGCAGTTCGTCCGGCGACGATAATTCGTCAAGGATCGATCGTGAACGCAGTTGGGAGGATAAAAACGACGGTCGGTCGAATGGTGAATCGAGAACCGGTTTGCAAACGGACCAGCACGTGCCGGATGACGAAGCGTAGTCGTCTCTCTCCGGGAAACCTTCCCAATTTATTCCAACTTCTCGTTTAGTCGTCGAACACACGATATGCTAGAGTCGATGCACGCACGTGATCTTACTTGGCAGTGAATGTATTTGTCCGTCTGGTCTGTATGTCTGGGTCAGACGGAGTCTATATTGTTGGTCGCGCAAGGTGAATCGATGAGACGAGAGACGAAGAAAGAGCTTCCTTCTCCGTTTTCTTCATCTTGGAACTCTGTTGTTTGAGCTGCGGGGGCGAGATGGTACGCCCACGTTGTTACACGACTCCTTCGTCTCCTTACGTCGTATATTATGCACTTTCGTACCGGCTTTATCGCTGCGTTTGCATCCCAACGAAGATTAAAAACGTGGTAGAAATTGCTGAAGTAAATCGAGATGAAAGAGACTCGGTCTGTCGAGTCTGCGAGTAATAATTGCGTGGGGAAAAGGAAATATGGTTGCTTCTGGACGTACTTTAATTTACCGAGAACTGTGCTATCTTTTACCGGGAGGTATTAGGTAAAATATTCTTTCTTGTCGAAGTTATCGACGCTATACTTTTTAGCGACATTGATTCGTGTTCTTCGGTGCGCGATGTCGGTAAGTCGGTAAGGAAGCTCTCTTTAATATTCTGTGATAGTGGCGACATTACCCAATGTAGGAGTAACTCTGCAACTATTCACAGTGGGTAACTGGTCTGTACGAAGTAACAGCAGTAGGTAAAGCAGAGTTCCTCAATATATATTACCAACGGTCACAAAGTTGCCCGTCGAAATAAATTGTTATTGTTCGAGGTATAAGTATGTAGTTCGCCACCTTGTCCTACCACTATCGTTTCTCCTTGCTCTGTGCGCGTACACGCAGGTGATACAGTTACCTATCTCGTTGAATCACAAGAAGCATTTTTTATTATATCCAACCATCAACACGAAAACATCGAACTTAGAAAACCTCTCGTCTCTTACGAACGCATCGAGAATATGCATCGATGACCTCGATTCGATTCTGCTGCCTTGCGCAATAGCATCTCTATTTCATTATGCATAATCCACATCAACGAGCTAATTAACTGCAATTAGCGAACGTCTCTGTTATCCGTACGCTTCCTGACCTCGAATTTCTGGAAGACCCCCATTTTCCTCCCTACAGCGACCATTCTCTCTCTCTCTCTCTCTCTTATTTCTTTTGTTTATTTTCTCCCTATATTTTCCATATCTGTATTTCTCGTTCCTGTCTATTCTCAATTTCTCCCGCGTTCTCCGCGACAGCAACGTTTCCGCTCTGCGGAACCGGCGTATTTCAAGAAAATTAACAGGCAGGCGCGTTTTTCAGCCCGCGTCGATCTCGTTAACGACTCGACCGGGTATCGTGGGGATATTAATGGTATTAAAATTGTGCACGTAACCGCGATTCGTTATTCATTCCCGCGACCGCCGCTCCTTTGTCGATGAGACGTTTCCCAGCCAGTTCCTGCCTGATCCCGCATTGTACTCGCGAGTTCCTCTCTTATTGTCCCGCGAAACTGTGTCTCTCCTTGAGGCCCATGACGTAGAAAAAGTTCTACAGCCACTTGGACGTACCAGAAAACACATCGTTCTCGCCCTACCAAGGGATTTGCCAGTCTATCCGCAAGTTGCGCGTCTCTGAGCGTGTTTACAGCATCGAGTCTCTATATCGGGGAATTGAAATACGCGCGAATTTAATTTCGCTTCCGCTCATTATCCGATCTCGTAAATTTTCCTGATTTACCACGCCACAGCTTATCGATGTTTCAAGGCGTTTCCAATCGATATATCGCTACACTTGATATCTACAATTACAAACGTATCTAGGCATTTGTGATTTTTTATTATAAATCGCGTAAGAAAGCGCGAAGCTACGAATATTTAGTAAAATCGTCTGGTTTCCGTCATTCTGAGTTCTATGAAGGGAAAACGAAAATTCTCGAGGATGCCACGAACGGAGCCACTCGGAAGCCAAACCGATCGATTTCACCTTTTATTGATTTCTTAATTTAACGATGCAAATATAAGATTCCCGATCAATTGTCGACAAACAAACGATTCACTTTGATAAGTTTACTTGTTGCAAAGAGACGATACAAATGATTGTTAAATCTTAGGATAAATCTCAACAAGTATCGCCACTTCTCTGCACTTTCTCATTTCTTCGCATCTATAAAATCGATCTGTGTACTTTGAACGCTTCCACTATTGTGTGCCGAGGAATATATTTATCCATATACATACACTGGTTATACTCTCAAGCATGTACAAGTATATTTTTCGATCTTTCTACGTGTTGCTCTACTCTGTCGAAAAACGTAAAATATTCCTGACATACTTATCGAAGTCTCTGCTACGTTATACACCATATACCGTACGCTATACGCTACACGCAGTTTAGCTCAACTGTTTTAACTGTAGGAAAAATAAAGATTCGCGCGAAGCTTCTTTTCTTACAGAGGATTAAATTTCCTATATCTTTGCTAATTCTGCTGCGCGTAAAACAACGATCGCCCGAGCAACAAAGCCAGCCAACTTTGCAGAATGGTAGCGCACGTGTGGAAAATTCATTCTCCGACAAGTATCCCTGTTTAGGCTCGCGTTCAAACACGCGTTCTGCTTCTCTGAGAAAAAATCCAGTAGAATAATATACCACCAAAGCAGTTTTGTTGGCGGCTTTTCTGACTGTCGGAGCGGAGAGGCGCACGCACCGCACCTCGGTTGACCCATATTCCGCGCAAAGCCTCGCTGCTTTCGAGCACCATCACCTGGCTCCGAGCTCTACGTCACGTGGCGCAGCGGCCTCATATTCGCGCGGTGGAGCGGGCAAAGGTGGAGCGTAACGGGAAACGGAGAGCTTGCGTCGACCCGCTCGATTGTTCATCACTGGTGCATGGCAACCCGCGTATGCAAAGAGAGCAGTCGCGAAAGGGCAAATGGAAAAAATCGCGGAGCGGTTCCCGACATCAAAGTGGCTTTTCAATGCCGTTCCTGTCGCGTCGACCCGCTGAAGTTACGCAGCTTTAGCCTCTCGCAGGCGTAAATGCCAACCTAGCTGCGTAAATTACAGGCAGATCGATCCAACGAGGATCGTTTATTTTTCCTTGAATAGTCTGCACGAGCTTTGCCGATCTTGAGTTTTTACTGTTCTTGTTGTATGGTTACGCGGGGGCGTTTATTAAGTTTCAGAGGCAAGGAGATTTTAGAAATGCAAATATTTAAAGAGCGAATTTTTCTTCACTAGCCACGATTAGATTTCTTTTTATTTATTTGTTTATTTAACTTGTACTTTACAATTTGTCCAGCCGGACACTTGGTAAATTTGTCTAACTTTCTGATTAGGTGGAAATCTTTTAATTTCTTTATGCATTTGACTCGGTAAAAATACTTGACACGGTTAAATTGTTCTATGTAGCGTCATAGTAAGAAGTTCTAGCGGCAAGGAGATTTTTAGAGATGCAAATATTTGAAGAGCAAGTTGTAGTTAATAAACTATGACTAGGTCTCTCTTTTTTTATTTATTTATTTAATTTGTATTTTACAATTTGTCCAGCCGGATACTTGGTAACTTTTTCTAACTTTCTGATTAGGTGGGAATCTTTTAATTTCTTTATGCATTTGACTCGGTAGTTCGTATATCATATTGTCGTTAAATTGTTTTACGTAGCGTAATAATTATTTATTTATCGACGAGATCGAAATTTAGAAACTTTTGATATTGTAGCAGGTTGTGTGATCAAGTAACAACGAGAGGGAAGACGTTGAAGAGAAGAAATTGCCCGGAGTATTGTCACACTGAATGAAACGTTAGTTAAAATCTATCAAAAGTACGATCCGAAGTTTAAAAAACTTTTGTTCCTGTGATACATTTGAATTCATAAAGCGTGTACAGATCGTGTATATTACAAACATTCCTGCAAACTTCAATTTCCTCCTTGAAATTGACGAACAGGAAAATATTCTGATTATTACGTCTTAATAGAATAATAACAATAAATAAAAGTATTACAAATAATGACGTACTTATGTCTGTTTCTACCACGTATGGTCTCTACATGTACGACCATGATACCGAAAGAGTTCGAAGCGTTTCCCAGACGTATAAATGCATTTGATAGAAACAAGATTCCAATAGATCGATCCAACGAGCAAATCGTTTAATCTTGTCTGTGTATTCGTCGTGAATTTCACCGTTCTGCTTTAAATTGGTTAGGCGTGGTTGCTTGGTAAAAGCTTTCGAGAAAATAAACGCGTTTGAAAAAAATCTTACACGGATTAGAAGTTACGTATATAAACGTGGTCTTTTCTCCGTAGCTGGCTCTTTGGTGTTGGTTTTACGGCGGTACAATTTGCTCATTACTGTGTCGTAAAGGAAATTGCAGGCTCGCTGAGCTTTCAAGGAGAGAAGGTCGGGAGAAAAAAAGGCGGGTACGCTTCGGCCTGCTGTCCACCTTCTCAGAAGTTGGTAACGCGATAGTAGGCTGTCGAAGTCGTAAGAACGATCGTCGTAATCCAATGCGCGCTCCGAGACATTTAAACCGCAGCGATTCTGTTCCAGTGGAACTGTTTTCTTGTTCTTTTTCACCGATACCACTCATCGTCGATACTCACCAGCTGTCAGTTTTCTCTCTCGCTCTTTCTCGCTTCTTTCTGATTCCCTTCGATCGCAGATAAAGTTATTAATTGTATCTGGCTTGTCCGATCCTGACCTTCCTTTGAAACCGATCGTATATCGGTTACAACGTAGTTAATGGATCCGTTTCGTCGCCTTGTTCTGGTCTTGTAAAATGTGAATCCCACTCGTTGACGGTTCTATCACAATGACAATGTCGATTGCTCTAAGAAGCAGCGACGAGTCGGCATTCGAAGCTGGTTGTAGTTAGAATGAAAATTCTGACTCGTAAAACGATTCTACTCGATGAATGCTCGAGGCGACGAAGCTAATCACGCTGGATAGACGTTAGAATTCTTTGTGCCTGAGCAATCGTTCTAAATGATTGCCACCCACGTTGCAATCTAACTTTACCTTCTGCATTCTTATCTATTTAACGCACGAGATAACACGGTTCTTTCTTTTCTGATATTCCTCTTAAACTGTTAATGTCACGTCTAATCTGTGTGTTAATACACGTGATACCAAGTATTTGCTTTGTAAAAGATTCGTAATTCTTTGTTCCTGTAATTGGTTACCATTATTCTATGTTCCTACTGTACTTGTGTTGGTTCCAAGCGATCGCGCGAATATTTGTCATAGCGTTTTTACCTGCTACAAATGTCCAAGGTTAAGCTCACGTTTGTCAAACAATCGCCGAATAGCAACCTGTTGTTATACATTTTAAACAAAACGCGAAACAACGTTTGCCTTTCTCCCAAGTAAGAAATTTGTGAATAATTATATTTGTCAATGAAAATCGTGCTTCTTGTCAGTTCGTTGGTGATGGAAAATGATCTTAGCGCTATCTTTAACGTTAAATGTCGACAAAAATTAACTGTCAGACGTAGAATTCTCGTTCACCGTTGAGAATATTCCGAAACGTCAAGGAAGAAAATGATTCTGATCGCGTGGTACGACGAACCATTGCAGTCAGACGGTTCGATGGATTCCAAATATAAATTTCATCCCAATTTCGTCGGCCAACCTTTCATACCGGCTAGAGAAAATAAGATCGATTATGCGTACATGCGAGAAAAATGATATTATGGAAGGTCGTGTCGCGATCCAACTTTCCTACAGATTCGATACTACCGCGACTTCTGATTTCTTCTTGTTGCGTCGATCAACGCGGAACTGCGGCTGAATCGGTGATTTTCCACGAAATTGATTTCTGTCGGGTCGTCACGTGCCGAATTAACGAGAATGTGTTCGGGAATCGCGCGAATATGTCGGTGAATTGGAAACTTTTTTCGCATTTTTCCTCGATTTATCCTTTGAGATGCAGTTACAAGTTTTTGGTGGCAGAGGTGAAACTTCGTTTAATTCTAAAACTATAGCAGAATGCTACACTGTATTCTTCACCCATTTTTGTTTCGGAAGACTTTCAAAAAGACTTGTTTCATACTATTTTTTAAGAAGTGGATTTATTTAAACTATTATTATTTATTGTTATTGTTATTATGTTATTTAAACTACTCAGAAGTGACATCGATTAACCTGACGAATGAAAAAAATTGAAAAATAGCAATGTGACACGAAATTTAAAATAAAAATGGCACGCGTATGTGTAAGTAAAGAGGATAATTATTTTAGGAAGCTTCTTTTCTCAATTTATGGAAGTCAATGATTTATACTGGAGAAATTTCTCAGTGCACACGGTATTAACAGGATTGTGTACAGGCGTAATATTACAGAATTAATGATAGCAGCAGGAAAATTTTCTGAAGTTTATTACGATCAACTGTTGCACATGTAATTCCGCAGAAATTAACCTACGTAGTTATTTGTATTTGCACGAACGCCTCTTGGTTACCTTACAATTTAGTTAATATTCGAAGATCCGCGAAATTCCGGCGAGTGTTTACCTCGCAAATCGTAGTTTGTCTCGAAAACTGTGCTTGCTTATAATTTGTATTCCAAAATCCACCCTCATGTAACCACCCGCCAGTGGCAAACTTTCGCCACGAAATCCCGCTCTAACGTAAAGCAATTTCAACCTTTGTCACCTCGCGTAGTTAATTTTCGCGACAACGAGGCACACGCTTGCACGCTGTTGCAAAGTACAAAGAGTGAGCAGCGATAAAATACAACTAATTTCCCTTTCTTGGTTGTTGATCGACATTATGATCGTTGTTAATGTTAGATTATCGGAGAAGTTCGTAATATTTTTATTACGTATAGTATAAATCGCGAATTTTTATGCACTCGTTGGAAAATTAAAGGCGCAAAAATGAATAAAAGGAATTCACATAATATGCAAACAATATAGTAAATGTCCAAAATGTGGTATCTGTGATAGTTTTTAGGAGATAAAATAATTCTTCGTCGAAGTTTCATTTTTTAAACTAATATTTACAAAAATATAAAGTAACAAAAATATTCGCGATACAATTGTACATTTCTGTCAAGTAATGAAATTTTCGAGAAAACGCTGCTTTCGCTAAAAAAAAAAAAACTCCGAAATCGATTAATAAAATAAATTTCTTTCTTTCAATGGGATAACACATATTGCGTTTGATATTATGTCTATGAGAAGTAGGCGAGAAACCCTGAATCTTAGCTGGAATGTTCGATTCTATTCATCTCGTTTTTCACATATAAAATAGTTTCACAAACGTATTATTATTTCAATTATCCAGACGCCAAACTAGTCAATACTACTTTATAACGATTATCGATTGTATCGGTATTTCCTGTTCGATCGTTGATCGGCCACAAGTTATCGAAAGTCCCGTTAGAAGCTTCAGTTCGAAGCTCGATTGGTGTCCGGTTGAAGGAATTTTAACGAATTTTTTCCTCGAAGAACGTAGCTTTGTGTGAAGACGAAAAACTCCTCGTTTTGTTGACCTACATTTTGACCAGCGACATTTCGATACTTTGGGCATCATTAGGCGTCCGTTAACGGGCTGTAAGGTCCTTCGTTGGTTCTTTAGGGAATTCTGATGCTGAGGTAAATTTCAATGTCTTTAGATACAGGTATCGTCGAGTAAAGGTCGCAGAATTGTAGAGCAAAGATCGCATTAAAGTTCTATTAATTTTGAAAATGAGGAGAGTTTTCGAATTTGATAATTATCTCTAATAATCGTTGGTTTATAGTTTCTCCTCGATAGAAGTCATATTATTCTATCTCTTCACTGTTGAGTCTATACAGGTATGTCGAAAAATATAAATTATTTAACTCGTAGCGACACCTGTACGATTACGATGTGTTTTCTACTCTAAAATCTACGAAGTTACGATATCAACCAATAGATAAATAACTATGTATAAGTTTAAGTAAGATCATTTCTCCTTTAAGTTTTATACCATCTAGAAACATTGTCAAATATAGGGAAAGACGCACGTTTTATTTTAATTAATTTAGTTTAACCATTATATAACAAAAATTAAGTCAGTATTCAAAAAGATGAACTTTTTCGAAGAAAATATCGTTACTTCTGCCATATAAACTGAAAGGCATAATTGAATCGCACCATAAATCATCCAGTCCGGTCACGTAGTCGAGATCCAGCGCAAAACGAATCAGAAACCAACGTTTTACGTATCTCGTAGATCGAAAACCCGTCGATATAAATTCGTCCATGAAAATAACCTTGCCAGTGGAAAGCGTGGTCAGGGATACGAGTCAAAAAGCAGGGAGCTTCGAGTCGATCGACTCGTTTTTGTCTCTCGTGAGACAAGACACTACCTTCGTAAGACGTTTTCGCCTTTTTTCCTTTTTTTGATATGCTAGAAAGTCGTAAGAAAAATGTGGAAGCATTCGTTCAAAGATTCCAATTATCTCGTGATCATAATTTCTATATTTAGGAATTCTCTATGCTTTCACGTGCCGTTTCATTTCTCTTAATCTTTGCACATCGAGTTTCGTATCTTGTATAGATCATTGTTTATGTGCAATAACACGAATCATTTATCTTACTTGCCCCTCTTTTATTTTGTTTCTTTCTTTTTTACCTATCAGTCATTTAATTTATACCGACAGAGAAAGAGTCACCGTTCTGTCAATTATAAAATATATCGAAGTTCGGATCTGTAAAATTCCTTTGCCCGTGGTGGTGGACGACAACGGGCTAAATATCAAGTACAGCGTATTTACACGCAAAAAAGACAGCGATAAACCCAGCTAAGATTGATTCGTTTTTATCAACTTTTAATTCAATGGCCATTTTCCTGGTAAAAACCGATTCAATTAACCGGTTAATCGAAGCAAAGACTTGTTTACCTCGTAGCAATATTAATTTCTGATAAAGCAAAACACGTAGAACTTGACATTTACAAGAAACTGTTCGCAACGTGGTATTGGAATATTCATTGAAATTTCTCTAATTACCGCCCCAAGAAAGGCTTTTAGTTGGCACGTTTGTAAATGAAGGCGTTGTTCAGAGAATTCCGACTTCAGCATCGATTGTAAGACACGGTCGTTCGCTGGAAACGTTGATGGAGTGGACGTCTCGTGAATTACACGGAAATCGACGCGGTTGATTACGTCGAGGAAACGGGGCGAGTCTGATGGGAACTCGGCTGTATATATCTTAAGCATGCGTGATATCGCGACGCGACGAAGCAAATTGAGCGTGACGATCATGGAATGTATAAAGCTTCGTCACGTCTAAATAAAAAAGGATACGTCAGAATATAAGAATGGATGCAAATCTGATTAATCGCTGTACGTGTTCTTTGTCCCTTGAAGACAGTACGTAACTTTTACGCAGAATCACGAAAGGATTCAAATATTTGCAAACGTTTTTTTTACAAATATATTGTGTGTGGTATATGTGACGTTTAGAAATTTCATTGTCGAACCTTTAATTATTGGCAAAGCGTGAAATTACAAGACAGTTACTATAAGTATATATTTCGCAGAGATCACAAAAGTACTTAAGTACTCAATTACCCATTACGTTAATAAACCCCAGAATATTCAGTAGGGAACTACAACTGAGTTCAATAACAAAGTCAATTATCGCACTGTCTCCCGTATATATTTGCGTTCTGGTACGGAAACTCTCAACTCTTCGACTCTCTACTCTTTTCAAATGCAATTACAATTTGCAATAATCGTTCTGTGGACACCCAGCTATTGTAATGCCGTAAATAAGTGGTTTTCATTGAAAACTTATCTACGTGGCCATTCGTCAAATATATAGCTATTATGTGACTTATATAGGTATCTACAATAATTAGATACTTTGAGAAGATCCGATTACTTCGAACTCCAAAATTACTCCGAACAAACTTATAAATATAGTTAAAGCTGTAATATACTTAAATTCTTTTCGTACAATTCTATTTTGAAAATACAGACGAAATGAAAACGAGGATTCAAGAAACGAGGATTCGGAGCGATTCAGCGACGTGTTCAACGAAGAAAACTGTTAAAACTGTGAAAAACTGAAAAATTGAAGAATTGATTAAAAAAAGAAATAGATGGAAATGGGTACTAAGATGCATAGTTACCAGCGTAAAGGTTCGAAATATCGAGAACGTCGATTGAAACGTCCGGAGATGGAAGACGAAGACGTCGAGAAAACCTTAAAACGCCTGCAGCTACTTAGAAACGGCTCCGCTGGTTACGGAGTTTAACGCAATTAGGCGGATCCCGTGCATCGCCGCAACGGCTTCCGATTTCTTTTTTGACCTTCTACTCGAGATACACGGAAGGGAACCATGATCGGATCGTGGCCGCCTTGCTTCCCCGAAAGTTCACCCACTTCCTCGCCGCGATATGTTATCTGGTTTGTGTAGGATGCTAGTAAACGGAAGAATGAGAAGGAAACTACTTTGAAATTTATGTTTTTTATGTTCCAAGTTTTTATATCGTTTTAGATGAAAAGGCGTTGTGATATCAAAGAGAGTGATAGTAAAGAAGGAATATTTATTCTATAAATTATCTATTTGGAACTTTATAAGAGATTTAATTTAATTTAATATCGTAATACGATGTAGTTGCGTAATTAATAAGTAATTAATGTTGAAAATACAAATGTAGAAGTTGTTGGATATTTACGGTATTACAAAGTACAAAAGTTTTACGTATTATACTACAGGAAAGAGATAGAAACAGCAGTTTCCGTAGAACGATTAATCGAATAGAATTTTTAAATATTATTTCGTGATTTTGTTATATTATCTTTTTTCGTTATTGCACCATTGCTTTGTTAAGAAATAACCCTCTTCTAGCGGGTACCTGTTTTTTATTTTTCTGTTAGAATAACAAGCACCGATTGATGTTAATTTCTGTTCTTGTGTGAAGGAAAATCCGAATACGGAGGTTTAACTAAAAATTAGTAGAAACGAGTATTAGACAGTTTTTCTTCAAACGAGACGGTATTTTACGCTCGAAAAACTTTTCGTTTGTGCAGGAAATAATGAAGATGGCGGAACTTGGTCCCTAGGTTGTTCACCGTGTAACAGAGCAGCGTGTTGCGACACAGTTTTCTTCAGAAACTTTGAAAGTTTACCTTCTCTATCAAAAAACTTTCGCCGTTCTCGAATAAATGTCCTTACGTTAAATTTTCGCCGTAATATTGGTAGAATTCGGTGAACGCGGAAAGTACAACATTTAACCGTTTCGTGCTCGCCGACTCGGAACAAAAATATCGGAGGAAACGTTTGGGAAACGAGCAGCCGAAAAGAGTAGAGGAAATAATACACATCGAATTCGCAGTTTTCACGTGGTGGAAACATCTGACGGATTACTGGTTGCACGGCCAGCCGGTTCCTCGAGTACTCGAACAATGAGAACTCCGGAAATACAACGAATAGCTCGGTGACTGTTAAAACTCGGCCTGCTCCGCGTTTCGCGGTACGTTTTTCATGCAGAAAGTTCGGTCTAATATCGTATCTGTTCGCGATTTCATTGAAGCCGTACAGATATATCAAGAGTATATATTTTTTGTCGACCTCTTTCTGTTTTTGTTTCATGATTTTTCGGACGAAAAAGAGAAAAGACAGAGCACAATTAGGAACGTATCGATGGATCGATAGGACAAACTGAATTTAATATCCAACGAATATACATACAGTAGCTAATGAAAATTGTTGGACGCTCGTGGAAAGCTTTTTTTTACCAATATAATTACGTATGTTATAGAAGACAGATTGAAATTTCATTAATACAGTAATGAGATCCGATTATCATGATTATGTTGGTAAAGTTTAAAAGAAATTTGGAAATGTACATAGATGTTACGACATGTTTAGCGTACTTCTATATGTCACAGAGATGATGATGGCATTCGGGCGGTCAATTACTAGATACGTGCAAAACATATTATAGTAAGCTACAATATTTAACGAGATCATCTTCAGCGCTAATTGTATCTGTAAGATCGCTATTTCTCTAGTGTATTAATTTTTTACCAAGCGTATGTTTGTAATAAATGTCCTTTATAAAAGCGTAATTTTTATATACATTTTTGCATTGGTTTTAAACTTTACCAACGTAGGCACGGTAGTCTCATTTGATTATAGTGCTAATGAAATTCACAAAGTTTCGTGTAGTTTCTCAGAAGCCAAACTGGTCAGCTCCACTTTCTAGTTTCCACTCTCAGTTTCGTTATCTGTATACGTGATTAATAATTTATTTCCATAAGTTCATTTCTTTCAAGAAGCTGACATAAATAGGTGTAAATTTCGTAGAAGTTCTTTAGCAATTGTAACGTTCAATACACTTCTGTTTACTTTGCAATTTATGGAATCGATCAACACGACTTCTGGGCGGCTCATACACTCGTACAAATTTTCTACAGTAATTGGCCTTTCACCCTAGTAACTCGTTAGTTGTAAATAATTTTTCCGCGAAATATAATAACACAAATGTTTTTGGTGCATAATGAGGAGCAACATGCAATTACATATATTAGTATTTAGCAATTACATATATTAGTATTTTCCTCGCGTAAATACCATTTCGAAATTCCATCGCTTGCGGTCGATCAAATATGTCCAACGTGACGCGAAAGTGATGTTGGCTCGAGTAATCGTGTTCTGTCTGTGCGCTGTTAGCCGGCATACTTTTCGCGTTTTCAGTGCATCGAATGTATGATCACAACTGGTAAAATACAGTAATCTGTATGTTTAATAACAGTTGAGCCACGCTTTGCTCTGCTATTGCATTTTACGCGGTCTGCCGAAACCGTTGAAACTGATACTAGTCTCGCTTTCAATAAGCGTTATTGATTACACGTGAGTTTTCATTGCGACAAACTCGCGGAGTACATTTTTATTATACATGACAAAGTGTAATATTTTATGTTCCTTCCTTGAAAATAATTCTATTTATTCAGATGCATATGCAGCGGTACTGTATTGCGTATGTGGGTCGAACTGTCGCGTGTGTGTTAATTGAAAGATATTTGCTCTGCTCTTCAAAACGAATCACGAAACAATAAGAGTGCCATCATAATATTTACAATAAACGAATGCAACAGGAAGCATGAAAAAACAATGGAAATATACCCGGTTTTAATTATTTCGTTGTATGATCTTAAACGTAAGTTTGTATAGGTGAATTCTAATTAATTGGGATAGCAATATAATGTATCTATAATACGATACAATGCAGTACAATATAAGCTGATAATTTGTGTTTCTCATTTAACATTGAAGTTCTCATATTTAAACGTTTGTATTAGGTAACTTTACTTATCCCAACTTTAAGTTAATCCGTGGGCTTGAAACAGATTATACTTAAATACGTACATAAGTCATACATAAGCCAAACTGTTTAACTCCATCCAGGTTAATCACATGCCTTCTAAGAAATTAAACGTCGATCGCACATTCTAGTATTGGAGTTAAAAAAATTTAGAAAACGAAATGGAATCATTTGTATTCTAAATTTTAATATATGCTGCAACGAACTTATGCTACAATGAGCAAGCTTTTAGGATCAATTACTTCCTTCTAACATATCCTACAGTACCCTTTTACCTTCTCTGCAGAAATGTGGGTAAGAACCTTTTATTTCTCAAAATCAACCTCAGCTGTACAAAAGCATACTCGTATCTACGGTATTTCCAGAAACGGGAAAGCACACACCTAAAGTTGAGTGCAATATTTGTGTCGACAAAATCGACAATACGTAACTATGGTACAATACGATATTTGTGTAAATAAAAACGGAGAGAAATCTTCATGTTTCAAATGCTAAGAAAAAAAAGGAGATTCTTTATTTATTGTAGCATAAACTAATTTGTAGTGTGAATTAATTGCTTTTGAACGTAATACAGGGTGGCAAAGAACATTTCACGCCTGCAAGGTGGTCAACAATCGAGAAACCGGCGCTGAAAGCAGTTACGTAACAGCGTCGAGTCGCAAAGCGGCATCGATCCGAAATTAATCAGAACCGCGAGGTCGAGTCGCGTTAAAATCTCGAAAGCTCGCTTGGCGTGCGCTTTTAAATTACCAGCCGCGCCGCGGCGAGAGTTAACGGTCTACCTGGCGTACGTCAGCCACCGAAAAAGCCTGCATAATACGCACTCGACGACAACCCCGTCGCGTTTCTCCCGTTAACGAACCTTTTACGCGCCGCGCGTATCCGCGACCAACGCAGCGCGTCGCCGCGACGGAATTTCTGTCCCTGCGATTGGACATTTCGTGGGGAAGACGTCGAAGGGTTACTGACAAGATTATCCCTCTGCCGAAAGTAAAATTTCGCGTTTCTGACTCTGATCGCTACTAGACGGGGTTCGTTTTAATGGAGCTGTAGCAATTTCAGGGTCGCTGAATCGAATGTTTGGTTTATTTGAATTAATCAGAGGCGAGGAGGATGAACGAGAGATTGAAACGGATGGTCGGGATGAGTGACGGGAAATCTTGTATAAATTAGTTTAGCGCGGAGTTCATGGGTACGTTGCTTAATTTTCATTTGTTACGGAAGATTTACAGTGCAAAGATGGGAGTATGAAAATTAGAAATTTTTTTGTGTAAATAAGTTTAGCATAGGATTTAGAGGTATATCGATCTTTGTTATGGAAAATTAATATTGCAAAGGTAGGAGTATGGAAATTTGGATTCACTTTTACGTAGGATATAAAATCTTTGTTTACTGTGTCTCTTGCTTTGAAAAATTCGCACTAAGTGAAAAGATTGAAGTGTAGGAATTTGAAATCTCTCAGCGTGAATGAGTTCGGTATAGGATTTAAGGTGTCCATGGTTCGGATAACCAAAGATAGTACGCGATTGATGAAGATTCGGTTTTGATCATCTGCTTTCCAAATGATCCCTTGGTTTTTTTTAAAAAATAATAACAGGGTGCTACATCATCTAGCTTTGTTGATGGATGACAACTAAAATTAATGTATCCTATGATCGTTTGAGATCAATATGCTTTTACTTGGGGGAAAAAACGTAAATCAGATAGAAATTATGAAAACTTGAAACTGCAAAATGATAAGCGAAAAAAATGGGGCTTCTCTATTTGGCGCCGCGAGAAACTTACTGAATGATACGACTGATGTTACTGATATGGCTTGTGATTTCTCGTGATACTTACGACTCCAGAGTAATAAAAGGATTATTATCGCAATATTCTCTGCCCTGCTATATTGCATAATATATATAAAAAATCTAGCTTATGACCTCCTGCTATTACAGAGTTGATCGAGTAGAAATTTAATTGCGACCTTACCAAGTTTCCGCTCGACCTGTTGGTTCGTGGTTATTACGATTTAACTGACCTACGGAATCCGCGCAAGCTTTTCTACGAGAAGGGAAAGAAGCAGAGGGAGAAGGAGAACGGAAATTTGCATAGTTACTCAATTTCCTTCGCAGCTATTACCCGAGATTGTCACTCAACGTTAACTTAATCCGATTCCGGGTATTCAGCCCCCGCTGGAGATAGATCTATTTCGAAAGAGTCGTGCGTTCAATTCTTCCGATATACACAAATAGTCTGGTGGATTAACATGCAATCATCGCGCTCCATGACGAGCTAAACTATTCTTCTGGCGTTTGTGTCTGACTAACGTATTCGCATACTACTGACGCATATGTTGCATGCGTCAATCGAATTGTTTATGTAATGCTATTATAACTATCGCATTTCGCTTTTTAAACATTTCCGTTTACAAACCTTAGGGCGCATCTTATTTTTAACGAAACTTCGGTGTTTGGTGTATATTGTCAATTTTAAATTACACAAATTTTAATTAACCTATTCTGTCATAAGTGATATTTTTTAATGATTTTATTATGCACTTGATTTTATCCTATTTTGAAGTTCAGAATTTTGAAAGGGTGTGCAGATTTCGATAAAATGGCAAAACTGTAGACAGCGCATTGAAACAAACATTACTACATAAAGCAAAGGCATCTCTGATGGAGAAAAAATAAAAAAATGGAATTCTATGCGTTGATAGTCGCGTTTTAACATCGGCGAATGTTTTAATCGACGATTCTTGAATGAAAGACTACAGTTTCTTGTTATTTCTGGGCTGTTAGAAGAGTTTTAAATGCGAGACGCGTTTTTTCCCAGAAACTTCAACCTCACTTTCATCGAGATTCTCTGTTCCTATCGTCTGTTTCTGATCGCTTGAATTAGTTACGTGAATTTTCGTCATTGTTATTAGAAACGTGGAATTTTTTCGTGTGAACCGCGGGCTACTAACTAGCGTACAGACAAGAATTGCAGAGAACTCGAGTATCTGAGATGCAAGATCGTTATGCCATAGTCGTGAGAAACCGACAGCTGCGAACTCGATATCCTTCGAATTGGCAAACTCCTTCTCATCCGCGACGTTTTTTTCAGCGACACGCTTGCGTTGATGCATCGCTGCTCGGACAAATGGATCAGAATGTGTAGTCTATTCTTATAGTTTTCATACACTTTGACTAATCACAGTTCAGAATTTCAAATTATCTTTCATCGTAATAAAGATTTAGCGGAAAATACGCAATCTTAAAAGAAATTTTAATAAACTGTAATTTTTGAACGAATAATCTGGCTAATTTATCTATGTAGTCCTTTTCTATTTATATTATACGTAAGCTGAAATACAAAAATTTAAACAAACTTACTTTTTCCTTGGAATCTCGCCGTGAAGTTACTGACCGTGCTCATTCTACTTGGAGCAGCGAGCTTGCGCGTCTGATCAGCACGGGTCGTTTTCACTTTGTCGCGTTCCGAACTCGTGAGGACGACATTCTTTATTTGGAGAGCTGTATTCACGTTTTCCACCGATTCCAGAACTGGTTCCTCGACTTTTACCGCTACTGTATCGATATTTATATGTTCCATTAAAAAGATATCGTACTATTAAATAAACTTCTTCAGCGATGAAAGTCCAGGACAGCGAAATTGCGATGGTAGAACGCGATTAATCGAGAATCTCGCCAAGTTTGCACTTTTCTGTCGTCATTTTCGTTGACTTACCACAGCTTGACTCGTACGGTATGTAAATGACAATCACGTTGACGTTAGAATTAGAGAATCCGCATACGACTGCATGGCCCGTTCGGCAGAGAAGTCTCTTGGCAAACAAAAGGCTTCCAGGCTCGCATACCGGTCCAGTAATTCTTACGAGCCATTACTGTCACGTTTATACATAATGAGCAGCGTGTAACTGCTCTCGTAGCATTATTCGGCGGTTTGTGAAACGTTTCTACAGCGGTCGTTGTATGCTCTATGTTGCATTCGCGATACCGTCATTTGTTCTACGCTGTTTTCGTTGTCGAGATTCTACGTTTTCAATTTCTACTCGAGGACATGCAAAGTGGGTTTCAACTTTCGTAATTTACAACGCGGTTGTTTAGCAACATTTGCAACAATTAGAAATAAATTAGGATTAAATGAGAATTATAATACCGCGGGGGCTGCCTGTACCGGAAACGCGTTATGATCAATAAGCAGAATGGAAGAATCTTTTTAACGTTACCTAGAAGCGGAATGAACAAATTGAAAACGGAATACCTAATTCGGTTATAAACAGGATGGTCCTTTCGGTAGTCCTTGTATTGCATGAATATTAATAAAAATCTACATCGTCGAGGAAATCACTTGACATAAATCTGCGTTTTATTTTCTATAGATTCAACATAAGGTAGATCGATGTACGTACCATGCTTTGCCTGCTATTTTATTTGATTTTCTTTTCTGAAAATTATCGTTGGAAATTCTTAATTCAATAAAGGACGAAAGTAAAGAGAATCTTCTTAATACATTGACCATAATTCAATCATCAAATCAAATCAATGCAATCATAATTCACAAATAAACAAATAATATTATAAAATGAGAGGTACGTTACTATTCCATAATTAATAATTTTACTACAAAGATTGGAACGTTCCGTGGTACTCAGGTTCGAACATATAGACGTCACGAGATGCTCAACGTGCTGAACGATTTTTTTTTCCATATTGGGAAGTAAAATGATGACGGAGATCGATGCGCAGAGAACTAGAGCAAAAAGAAGCGTCTCGCAACAGCCGTAAAAGAGAATTGTTGATCGGTGATAGTGACGGGAAGGCGCTTCGACTTTCAGTTATGTAAAACGTTTCACCGGAGTGCCGTCTAAACGCGGTAACAGACAGTTTCGAGATCGCATGCTCGATGCGTGACGGGTTAGAGATCTATCGAATTATCTGTAGTTGAATAATCGTACGTTCCTAACTAGACTCCTTCTGTTCTACGTTTTTTCCTGTTCATTGTACTATTCTGCAGGTTTATATTTATTAATTTCTTGTTAAATGCGTTAATGATGTACGAATATGAATAGAAAATATTGAATACGAATATATATAACTGAAAATGATACATCCAGATGCTTTTTCATCGAATAAAATATTATTGATACGAAATAACCGACTGTTATCCGTTCCTTTAATTTGATCGAATCTTTCTATTCGATTTATATATATTAAATTTATTTATTTATATATAATTCCGAGGATTAACTAATTCTATAATAATTAACTATTGTAGTATATTAATTCTATGTTAATTCTGTAATAACTAAATAAGTAAATAACTAAATAACTAAAGTAATTGTCCGTGTTGCACGTGGATATTTATTAAAAGAACGGTTTTTGATCGTCGGAGAGCCGTTGGTGCAGCGTTTAAAAATTCACCGGGTTTTACTGGACCAACAATAGGAAGAGATTAATCTTAACCAAGAGTTAAAGCGTTCTAGCTAAAGCTCTTTTGAACCGAGTAAAATGCGGGGAAATTCTATTTGTCGGCTGGTTGATATAAAAATTGACTACCGTTATAGAATCAGAAAAATGAAAAAAAATACGCGATCAAAGGATAATTCCGCAATCCTCGATGCACGGGTAAGCGCATTAGTCACTCTAGTTCAAAGGAATCGACGTTGCAATCGTATTGGTCCATTTGAATTAATGAATCGCTTCTATTCGAATTAATCGCAAGAACCGTTCCGTTGTAACTGGTCTTGTATCGAAACGATGTTAATTCTTCGCCTATCAAAGCAACTATTGTATATGACGATTGCAGTTACAAATGACAGCTGCTCATTAATCAGAATGACTGCTCTATTCATACGATCACTATCTAAGATCGTGATGCGACGTTCTACGTACGGACTCGAGTACAATTGCCTACGCAATTCGAGAATCGATTCACCCAAATGCTACCTGCGCCGGCACCCGAAGTCTCGTGTCACTATCGCGACAACGCGACGCCACCATAGACGTCGTGCAGTTCGGTTTTAATAGGCTGTTGCACAAGAGGCTGACTCGCGAAAAAAGCCGAGGATTACGCAAACGACAGACCGGGATCGACAATTTTCGTCCTTCGATGCGAACGAGTGCGCTGCTTTGAAAGGTGAAATTCAACCGCGCCAAGCCCCGCGTCGGGAAACGTTCCCTACGTTTCATGCATTTGTAACTGGCACGCGCGGAATAATTAACGGCGTCCATGCGCCACGCAACGATCCGCCCGGACAAATTGGGGCTGATTGCACTTTCACGTGAATCAACGAGTTTTACGCGTCTGCGGTCGTTGGTCGAATTTGTAGCGAGATACAGGGAGAGAAAGGATCGTTGGATATATTTATAGTTACATGAACGTCAATCGTATCGTCTCCATTGTTCAAAACACGCTGAGTCCATTTTTATTGATTTTCCAGTTTTAATATTACTTGGCAAATGGAAGGGAATATTTTAATATCCTTATAAGGAGATGGCAAGAACTGCGACATCTCGAACGAGTTGGCTGTGTGTGCATTCGATGCTTTCGGTTTATGATAAAACAATCTCAAGAGGATTTGAGTGCACGGCCTTTTGTGTTCGAGAAACTAATAAGTTCCTTTTATATCTTATTTTGTAAATTCTTTTATAATATTAATGTTCTGTTGCATCTTTTTGCGACTGGTTTATCATCGATCTGAAACATCGAATTCACATACAGCCAACTCGTTCGAGATTTCGCAGTTGTTGCCATCTTCTTGTTAGTTGGGCAGAAGATCTTTTAGATGAATCGAAAGACACAAAGTTTTTAGAAACAGCTGACGAATCTACGAAGTTTCGTAACAAACCAATAGCATATAGTTATGGCAATATTTTTAGCATCAAGATATACCATTTAGAAGCTTTATGAAGAAATTAGGAACTCATTCAATCTCGTAATCACGGAATTCTTAACTCTCGTAACTTTCCATTTTACGTTGCCGTTACTAAAAGCATATCTACCGGGACTTACCACGTGAAATGAAATTGTTATGGCGAACAACCTAAGTACGAAAGCCTTTCTGGAGCAACGAAGGCCAACTAAACCGTTCTCTTTCAAGATATTCGTCTCGATTCGCATTCTTGCGAATCTTAGGGCGGGGGGCCATTTGCACGCGATCGTCTCGCAACAACAACAGAACGAAAACAGTCGCGGATTAGAATTTTAAATGGCGTAATATCGGCGATCCGTGAAAACGGCGATTAAGGATGCGGGGAAGTTGGTAGGCAGCCTCCGGGTTGAAACTTCCTAATGGCTCTTTTACGAACTTGCCGATAGATCTCGCGAAGTTCACACTTAAAACGGCCCCAGTGGCGTCCTCCTATTTTTCGTCGGCTTCCCCGGTAATTACCTTGATGGCCTTTTGTCACGGTTCCAGAGAATTTCCACAGGACCATTAGCATCTCTCACGAGACGAATTTCACGAGATAAATAAAAGTAGACGAAGTATGCCGGTCATCGATCAGTGAAAACGATTTGTTTTAGTTAGTCGATCTCTTCGCGTTATTCATACGCTCCTTTTTTCGTTTTCATCTAAACAGACGTAGAAACTAGATAATGTATTTCATCTTCGTGACTTAAACGTATTAAGTTACGGGTATCCACTGTCTTTTACTCACGGAGAATTTTAAATTGTCCAATAATCTCGGAGTTTCTAAATCTGTTTCCAATAATATGTCTACTTATTATGTCTTTTCCCGTGATGTTCAGATGTGTTAAGTAGACCGTAAACGTTTATGTATTCGTGGGAGATCGAAAAGTGTAAAAATATACGGATATAGTAAAAGTTAGTTATAATATCTACTTCGTAGAACGAGTATATCTAAAGTTAATTTTTTTTTACTTCACATTCATAAGAATATGATGTTGCCTAGACATTTGCAGTCTAACGATAGATGTAGTTGGACGACGAGCATGTTAAGAGATTTTTGCAAGTAGAAATCGGTTCCAAGAATAGGATATTAGGATGCATAGTAACAAGCTGCCAATTGACTATACAATGACACGCAGCAAGAATGTATTCTGCTTATGAAATCTTTAAGTGTGCATACATTATGATTGGAATAGAAAGAGTGAGGTATGAGTCATTAAACAGTTGTTCGAGAGTTATGATATAATCACGGACTACTCAGAATTATTGAAAGGCGTCGTAGCAATAAGGAAATAACGTATGTTTATCTACTTATGAGAGTGCACGATTATTGTTGCCTAATCCAGTGACTCTATATAGCGTATTTGCGAAGAAAGAATTTTTTCTTGGTGAAACCGGTTCCAATCGACAAGAATTAATCAGAAATCGATAATAATCCGATGCTGAGAGGTCGAGGATAAAAGGAACGCCGACTGAACGTTTTCTCGACCGCGTGGATAGTCGGCCACAAAGGCCGGATGCCATCGGCGGTGCACGCAGGTGGGCACAGTTCTAATGCCAGAGACGCTTTGCATTGCACGTGGCATTGCAAGGCCAACCGGCCACAAGAAATCGTCGTCAGGAATATGGGGGCCTGGCGACCAGTTCGAGGCGTGGAAAACGCCGCCGCGATGCGAACAGATATGTTTCGTTTCGAGAAAAATCGGTTGCGTAATCACGCGATATCATCGCAAAATCATCGGCTACCTCCATCAACCAACCAGTTTCCATACGAGCAGTATGTAGCCGTGTTCAGTCGAGACAGATTACTGTAACGGAGCGAAACGGAGACGTTCAGTTCGCAACGATGCCACATAAAATCGTCTGATGTAAGTGGCATGATTTCACACCGGAGCACTTCACCAAAGATTATATTTCTGATAATTGAAGAGTTCGTGAGAATAACGATTAAGTAGAGTGTCGTAAAAAGTAAAATTTTTAGTATTTGGGGTTTCGTGAACTTCTTCTCGTTGTACAAAATTCAAGGTTTAATATGTTCCTTTCTTACAATATGAATGCCGCTTCATCAATATTTAAATTTTAAGAGGTACGAGATTTAATGTTCTGCGATTATTGTTTTTATCTTAAGAGAAAGTTATAATATGCACGGTCTTGATTAGTTCAGTTGTTTGAGGATCGTAGAATTTGCATTGGCAGGTTGTGATTTATGCTTTCTAGAATGAGAATTTATAATCGTTTTAAGAATATTAACTGATCATAAACTTTCCATGACTGTTCATAAATGCTCCATTATTGGAAAGATATGACATTGATCGGTCTTTTATTACATTACAGTCTAATAGCTTTCCTTACTTCTAATATATACGATATAATAAAATCTCAATGTTTATTTCAGAAGGATTACGACTGTTTTTTCTCGGAATACTTTAATTGTTTTTCTTTCGCACGAGAAACCCGAGTTGTAGCGCAACATGTGATAAAGGTTTTATTGTATGCGGGAAATGTAGTTCATAGATTAAATAGTGACCCAGATGTAATTGAACTTAATCCGGAGATACCAAGATATGAGGAAACACGATATTAAATGGTAACTGAGATTTATTGGTGAAGAGAGAATTATTGAAAATCAGAAGAAGAAAAAAGAAAAAAAAGGAACATTTAATACTGGAACTAAAACCTTTTGAAATGAGTGTCATATTTTTTGTGTTTGTAATTACTAGAAACATGCAGGTACTTTTAACGAAGTAAAATATCGACTGTTATTGAAAAATAAGCTAAAGTAAAAGAAAGTGTGTCGTTCGAATAATTATAAGCGATTTTTTGAAACCTGTAAAATTGCAGTTTCGATTTGAGATGGATTGTCACTGTTTTCCTGTTGAAACCTTCGAATATCATCAAATATCATTGTTTCTAAAATATAGTGGGTGGTATCCGCGTTCGTTATTTCTTTTCCGTCTCATCTGGTAGAAAGTCTGATAAAAAACGTGTCGTCTGTTCCGTGCTCGATTTCCTCCGTGTGTTTTCCTTCCTTGCTTTCCAGGACGCTCTCGGCAAACCATTCGGCAAAGATTTCTACGTCACCGGAAAATCGCCCGCAGGTTTTGCCGGCTGAATGAAAAACGAGGTCAGCTTCTCGAAGCATTGCCTTTTCAATCCTCAAAGAGTTCGTTGCCGAGTTTCTTAGCTTCTCGCCCCTGTATGGATGCTCGCGAGCGCGACTGCATTTTCCCCGAGTTCTTCCATTCCAGGCGATACCACTTTTTTTTCACGTTCCCCGTCATGACTTTCATGGTCATTAACATCGAAGAAGGAGAGACTCGTTGCTAAAGTTTCTGGAGAAGACCCGTCTGTTTGTTTCATTGTGTGTGCAAGCTCCTAGCCGATTGTTTTTCACCTCTGATTTTGATCTAAATCATGACGAAGCGCAAAACCACGACTTGAGTTGGAAAGACATAATTGTCCTTAATGCAACGACTATGCGGCGGTATAATTTTTTAGTATATCATCAAATTTGTTTTCATCATCTGTGTACAAAATAACTGGACATTTTGTTCTTCTTTACAGTGAAATGTAATGAAAAATACAAATGTGATTTTTTTATGGTACATCATTTAGAGTCATACGATAGTTGGATGAAATAGCATTAAATTATTGAAATTTACCAGTCGCTTTTTCCAATCCACTATTAATAATGGCAAAAAATATAAACATGTAGACATTATAATAATAGTACTACTCATATGCTTTTTCTTCAAGCTTCTTGTCGAAGTTTTGCTCGAGCTAGAATTAAACATAACTAACTGCATAACGCTAAATAACCATGTACCAAAATAAAAAGTATAATTATAGAAGAAAGACAGAAAAAATTAACAGCACCAAGAATCATTACTCCTATCATTATTCTTAAAAGTGTTACAATATACCATACCCTATACCACACGATCGTAAAGTTAATTACCGCGTTCGAAACGCGTGACGTTTGCCTTGCGTGACGCATGATCCTCACGAAAACACATCTTCGACGCAGCATCGCGGACCACTATGGAACCAGACTCGGAGCCGTGAACCAGATTCTCCGAGTCAGTTATTTACAGTTGGTCCCTAGTTCATGGATGATTTCAGATTTCCACGCATCGACGCTCACGCCTCGCGATAATTCGTCGAAGAAACCCTCGTCATGGCGATTCCGTTTGGCGGAGATTATCACGCGGTGATCTTCTCAGCGGGGAAAATAATTAGCCCGGAAATTGCTTGGCAAATTTCTCGGGGTTAGAAGATATATAATAGAATAATCGATGTTCGTGAAACCACCGTGCCGGACGTTCGCCATGATTCTCGGCTTATAAATTGCATTTCTACCCTACCAACGGGGTGAAGGAGGGGAAAAGGCCATTCTACAGGGGGGGGGGAAAAAATGTGTTGCCGCTTCCGTTCTCGTTTGCGGGCTCATCGATGAGCCGAGAGCAATTGGACTTGGTTATGGGCGATTCGCGCATTACGGATGATTTACGGTATTCACGGACCGATGCGTTGCTTGTGTGGGACGAAATTATCGAGAGATAACTAGTTGGATGTTACAGTGCGATCCTAGGACCCGTCCATTGTGACGGGACGCGGAGGCTATGCTTTATGAAAACGCGCTTAATTGCCTGTTAATCGCGATACTGCACGATGGAAATGTCAGTGATCGTGAGTAATTATAGAGCAGGGTTTAGTTTATTTTTCGCTTATTTTGTTGGAGTGCATTGGGTCAAGAAGGTTAGCAGAAGATGGAGATTTAGCGTGACAGGGAAGAGGCGTTGTCGAGGCGGCATGGAAGAATGAATAAACATTGTAAACGTTATAGGACTCGTTGCACATAGTAGTTAGCACGGCTTTCGATGGAAGTTTTCTCCTCGTTTGCATTGAACTGGGGTTTATATTGAAAGAATCTCTTTGGGTTGTCAATAGTTATCAGCGAGGTGTTAACGAATATTGTTATTGAAACGACAATGTATCGATTCGGTAACCAGGCCATTTCTTTATGCAGGTATTTTTATAGCTACGGGACTAATAATTGAAACAGTTGTATCAAATTCAGTTAGATTTCCTCACACGTGTCAATATGGTATCGTTTATTTGTGACGGAAACGGCACGTCGAGAAACGGAGAATCTTCAAGTAAAAAAATTATTACGTGCGGAAGGTATAAACGCTAGAAAGTTCCTTCTTTCATTTTTTATTAAGTAAGGAATCCACTGTCATCGTTAAAGACTTCGATCCCATCTGACCTATTCTCTCAACGTTAATTTATACCTGAGAAGCTCATAAGTCGCTTCTTCGGAACGTAGCGATTACCAAACCAAATTAACGATCGCTACGGCGTCGATTTCTCGTTGCAAATTATCCGTGCACCACAGATATGCACCATAGATATTCTATCTATTCCTATTAAACAGTCTTGCATTCACCGAAGTCTCTTAAATCGAGCGTTACACTTTTCCCCAACAGTTTACAAGCTTCTTTACGACTTTCGATCAACGTGGTGTTTAACCAAGCGAAGAGATACAGCGGGTTCAAAGGATTCACCGAGAGTGAACCAACCATTTACTTCTAGAAAATCGACGATGCTTTCAGTATCGCGAATGAATAGGTAACTTCTGAAGCAGAAGAAAAACAACCACATTTTTAACATTGGAACTATCGGAGTGGACGAAATGACCACCAGTTCGTGATCTTTCATAGAAATTTTATAAATTTACAATGTGTAATAAAATGATACTGGTGTAGCACTGGCGAACATAGCAGAATGCTGTTTCCCTCCAGAAACTCTTTACACGTAACATATGCGATGAAAAATTGGGAAATTCAGTCTGAAAGTTTGTATAAATCTTAATCGCCAGGATGAAAGCTATCGAAATAGGCAAAAGGTCCAATTTGCAACTTTTCATGAAAATCGTAGATTTGCAATAGTGTATTTTTAAAAATCTGAACGATCCTTGTATAATTTTTTTATTGCATTATGCGTTTTATTCCAAATAATTTTCATGTTTATTTCTCCAATATAAGTTTCGTACTCGTCGTTAGTTCTAGCGTTAAGACCGTCATTTGCAACGAAAAGGAAAACGTTAGCCGATGCCTGATCGTCTTCCTTTTGTTCCGTGTTCAGGACACGAAAATGTCTTGGAAGCCAAACGTCTCGTTATTCTTATCTCGGAAATGACAAACGTGGCGTAATCAAGAAACGCCAGAATGCTTGAGAAACGTCGCAGCAATTTGAATATCGTGGCGAGGCTCGTCCACGTCATCTCTTTTTATCTAGTCGCGAGGTTAGCCGTGAATAATGAGCCCCGTGATCGACGTGGATCGATGGAATATTCATTGACGCGCCGCGTTTCGTCTATTTTTAATGCGAGAATGCCACGTCGACGTATTTCAATGTTACTTGCGCCGCGAACATGGCTGACCAGTAACGGAAGCAATTCTACTGATCCCAGTAAGTGACGTAGCGAAAGTAAGACGTTTAATTTTTTTGCTAGGAATTTCTGATCGCCAGATTGCTGACTTTTCCGCACTTGTATGAAAACTTAGAGATATAAAAATGCACAGAATGTATGTAACAAACAAAAGCGTATAAAATATCCGAAGTAGAATACTTGTTAGAATTTTTGATAGATAAAACGCAGCCTCATTTGAGCTCTGTTTCTTTACTTGTGTCTATAGAAACTTCAGATTGACCTTAATCTTCGCAAATACAAGTATGACATGATTTATTCCCAACAGAAATATTACGACTGATTATTAGATAAAGAAACTGCTATATCCAAGCGATTAGAAATTCAGACAACGTGTTAATTCGTCTTCTCGAAGAACAAGTTAATTTATTACCGACTGTTATCGCTCATTATTGATTTATAATTTCTCTCTATGCGTGTGATAAATACGAGATATCTAGTCAAGAATGATGAAATACGAATCGCCAAGTATCTTGCCTCGTTATCTATCCATAATATGTCGAGCGTCTGAAACTATAAACCGTTAAGTGGCATTCGGAACACTTGAAATGCAACAAAATAATCGATAACAGCAGAAACGAGGTAACGAAGACAGCGTTGGCAAAAAACGGACGACCATGTTTACTGGATCGGAACTCGAACCTAGGGCACTTGGCACTCACCGAGCAATTTCTCCTTCCAGAATTTCCAACTCTAATTCCACCTCTAAACTGGCTGTCTACCAGCGTAACTAAAAGTTACTTAGGACAAAGAACGACGCAGAAAGCGTAATATTGTTTCTCCTAATACTGTCTTTCAACAATGGCGCCTGGTGGATAACAACGTGTAAACAGAAGTAATCTATTTAAAGAAACCGAGTAGTTATACAACCACGGCTGGTAATTGTTCATACATACATCGTATGTGCTGTTCGAGCGTGGTGTACGAGAAAATGGAAACATCGATTCCCACTCCTTTGAAACAGACAGTCGGCACGCTGTCCAAGGTGCACGCAGAACTCACAACTGTCCGTCGTCGAATCAGACCGACACAGAGAGGTGGGAGAGACTCGTAGAAGGAGCAAGAAAGACTTGCGACGAGTAAGGAGGGACCTGTGGCTTCTCGAGCAAGTCAGTCACACGGTCGAGCATGTTCCACAGGGACGTCTTGTTACCGCGATCGTGATTCCATTTGAAAATCGACACTCTCTTGCCTACGATTCTCTATCGATACCACAAAACTCTTCTGCCGTTCGTTTAAACCTTTGTGATCGAATACAAAGTGGTACCGTATGATACGGTACACAAGTGCATATATCTATATATAGTTACATATAAAAGTGGAAACGATTCTTACGTGTATCACTGGTATCGAGAAATTTGAAATCGTTTCACGAATCGCAATCACGTGGTTACCTACTGTTTTTAGTGTATATACGTGAACACGTGTATTACGTGGCTGGAAGGAACACAGCAAAGTGGTTGGTTGCGACGAGTCGCGGCGCTCGTCCATGTTTTCCCGGGTGAAAAGTGCGAAGTTTCTAAATCGATCTAGGAGAAAGGTACTTTCTAATCGTGACGAGGATGGTGTCGGTTTTCCGAGGGGACACAGGCCGTGGACAGCCGGATCGATAGCGTGCGTCGAGCCTCGTATGCAGCACCGCGAACCTACGCCCGCACGCGACCTTTAGCGCGAGCCATCAGCCGCTAAACAGCCGATTAAATTTACATGGTGACGTAACGTGCCGTCGCTGCTGTTGGTCGTCGGCGATGGCCTATGAAGAAGCCAGTTACGGGCATCACGGCGAAAAGAGGCGGCTCTGTTACGTGACGATCGCGTTCTCGCTCGACGACTCACTGTTAACGATCGTGTGACTCTTCCTTCCCACACTTCTGTTTATTTACGTTGACTTTCCGTTTCATCTGGAAATAAATAGAATCATCAACAACGTAGAGCGTGGTCCACACGCGGTGACATTAAAGTATCGATCGTTTGATCGGAGGAGATCGGGTCGCTTCGCTTCGTCGAAGCGCACTAAGCATCTCCAAGCGCGCGAAATTTAATCCATCGACACGGAATATTCGAGGAATTGGTGTTGTTATTTCTTTTTAAATAATTCGTACGAGGATCAACGAATATTAGCGACGACATGTCAGTGTTAATGAAACGTCGATGATATGGGAGCTGACGACATGAACAGAGAGATTCCGAGCAGTACCCTTGCGACTCTCAGGGGGATCCTAGTGAGTTCGTTGTCAAGGGAGAACCTGGGACCGCATGATCTACCTGTGCAGGAAAATGGAAGGCATCGACCGTACAGGAAGGTGCACTTTCGTGAAGGTACATTTAGAAGTTGCTTCCTGCGAAGCGGTAACCGATGATCATTTAAATATAAACGGAGGAAGCGGCGCGCCCATCGCTCTGTCAGAGACCCAGCAACGTTATTGCTCGATTATCGAACGCTTCGAAAGGGGATTATTGAACGACTTGTTCGAGATTAGTGGCATTCGAGATAGGAATTGTGGATATTCTGGGACCTTGGACGATCTGTATTTGGTCTAATTTAATGCAGAACGTTGGCGTGTTTTACATTAATTTAAAATAATTTACATTGGTATCGATTTGCTAGAATTTCCTCTATCTACTGGTATAGATAAAGTTCGTCGATATCGAGTTGCTTCATTAGGTTGGATAAATTAAAATAATGGGATAGTAGTAACATCGAAGGAAAGTTTAAAACGATTCTGCAACGTTTTAATCGTTTGGTAGTAAAAATGAAGAGTCGTATGCTCGATAAAGTTTTATACGTTTCTATATCGCCTAATTTACCATAGCGATTTCTACAATCTTGTTGAAGCGTGTCTGAGTGTCGAGTTGCACGAGTCGCAAATACGTGTACATTAACCCATAGCGTCATCGAGCCTTCGACTTCTGAGATTGGTCATCGTTGAATTCGTTATTCCATTCACGCTGTCGTTGTCGTCCTTATGAATCGAGGATGCCGATCGAACTTTCCAGCTTAAGAGACGCAAACGCGAGGCGTGGTTTATTGCGTAAATTCGACGTTCGAACGACGTGCTTCTGCTTCTTCTTTAAAAGTGGCTCGAATGAAATATTCACGAGATTCTCGTTACCGGATTGCTTTAGTTTCCCGATTGGAGGCAGGACAGCAAAACGAACTCGCCCTTTTTCCCCTCCAAAAAGAGACTGTTGTACACGTTAAGTCGGATTTACCTCGTTTCAACGATCTTAGCTCAGGACACGCCTACGACTGCTATTTCTTTGGCTGTCATTAATGGGATCGAATGACGTTTCTGTGATTAAATCGATTTAGATAGAACAGAACAGTATTTTAATTAATATCGAAGGCTCTCCGCTATCTTCTCGAGTTAATTACAGCAAGTTTCGTAATTTGTTCGTTCTTCTTTGCCGGTCGTTATTTTCCTTGGATGTTATTTATTTCGACGCTTCGACGAAAGACGATTCGGTTAAGTTCTGCGCGTGACGAGTCGGCTCGCTCGACTTTTCTCGTTAAACTCTAATGAAAGGCTTCCAACACGGGTAACGTTAGCCTGGCATTGTTTGCCCTTACGTAGAGACGTCGCTTCCTTTCCAGATTCGACGTAATTGCCGCACGCGGCTGCCGTCAACCGACAGAACTCATCGTCAGGCCCGTGACTAATAGATCTGCTGATGTCACACGCTAAAAAGTACGTCTCCGCGCTTGACGCCCCTGGAAACGCGTTTGATAAACGACTGCCACTCCTGTCCGCTCCATTCTCCTCTTTTTTTCCCCTTCCTTGTCCTCCGCTGCTTTAATGGTCGACGATATTTTCTCGTAGACTCTATTCGTTTGGCTCATCGATACTCGAGTATCGTAAGATTTTCGCGTTGCTTTCGAATCGCGGGGACATCGGATAGCGTGATATTTCACTGTTCAGGCAACGCTTTTGTAGCCTGTTTTCGAAAGTTTTTACGCTGTTCGATTGCTTTCAGCGGATGTGGTTACATATCCTTCTGTATCGACGAATCGTATCGAGGTTCGATTACGCGTGGGAATTGGAATCTTTCTTTTTTCTCCCATTTCCTTTTGAAAAAGTTTTATCGAGTTTACAACGCAGGCGAAAGGTTGAGGCTATGGGGTTACCTGTTTCGATTATCGTTCTTTTGGAAAGTCGAGAAAGAACGAAAGGGGAAAGCGTAAAAATATCGTTGTAAATGGCGTGTACTGACGTGAACGCCCTCGTACGCGTGACCTTTCCCTTCTTTTCTCTCGGATTTAACGTGAAAGGTTAATTGAAATTAGCCAGCTTCCACTTCCCGTTAAAATTCCATTCTCGCGGCATTGTTGGATTTATCCTCTCAGTCATAACAATGTTTTGTCGCTATTCGGGGTCAGCGTTCCAACCGGAACGATAACAGGAAATGAAAAGTTCCAGTTGCTTTGCATTCCGCGTCATTCCCCCGCAAGGGGTGTAAAATGCATTAAGGAAAGAGGCGATAAAAGAGGGACGAATGTCGCGGGGAAATCTGATCGGTGAAGGTAGCCCGATGCAGTTGCGTAAATCCGAAGCGATGGGATTATTAATCGAACCGTGAATTGATTTATCCGGTGATTAACGATTACTATCTTGCACGATGTGTGACATAGTGAGGCGCGAAAAATAACGCTTGATCGTTATCATTTTTCAATCGTCGATTGACGCTCTGCTGGGCTGTTTTTCTATGTATAAAAATATTGCCACAGATCAGCTTTTCGTGAATGAATTTATAAAAACGTGGTACTTTATTCAATCTTTCTTTTTGTTAAACGCAGCTGTTGAATTTAAAGTTTAAATACTTAACAAAACAGAATCGAAACAATCACGATATCAATTTCTTAAAATAATTATATAGAACCTTTATGATGGTTCCATCATATATGTACATTTGTAATGAATTGAAGTTTGTAAAATCATTATCTTACTTAATCAAAAAATAATGCCACTCTCCTTTCCAATCAATGCATTTTCGTTGGTGCAGAACCTATTACTCCATAGAAAAAGAAGGATAAAAGTGGCGTATTCGTATATCAACTCCGACTGACCTCTAGCACTTACAGCGTTTAAAGCTTTATTCGTCCGCTTCCATTAAAGAAAATATTATTTCTGTATTTTTCATCACGTACATCGTTCAACATCTTAACCTCTGAATTATGGTTACAAACATCGTTTTCCTCCATTCTGTTCCATTATTATTCAAACGATAAACGGCGGATGTACTCTAGAACAGAATTTACGGGCGCTCTGCAACAGCTGGTTTACGCAGTGGTGCATACAGTCGGACTGGTAATAAAACGCGGAGCATGCGTGCGCGTGTCGCGAGCTACTCTGTCTCGAGGAACGTTTTAATAATCGATATCGATATTTCTTTTCTGTTACAGGTGAGTACTTTACCGTAAAACAGTGGCCATATACGAGTACCTGGGAAATTGCGGTACGTAGAGAGGAACCGAGAAGACGAGAATACCTGACTTGACTCGTAGTAGAAACTCGATCGAAGGGATAAGTGAGCCGTGATAAATGAATTCATTAGATTCACGCCGCGTCATCGCGTTTAATATTAAACACTACCCGTGAAATCGGGCTAATTGCAAAAGCTTGGCCAAGGGAAATTGGAAACGAATGCATTAACGTTTCTCCGCTCTTCCATTTTTATCGTGTCTCCTATCCCGTTGCTAATAAAATTCGAACGTCGAAAGATTGTCTGTTATGAAACAATTGTGGACAACTTGTGTAAGATCTATTTTACTTCGAGTTGATATGTATGAATAATGAGTAACTTAAATCGAGTAAAGTGAATCAAATTATAGAATGAAATTTAGAACACGTGTTTGTGTTCTTACAAGGTTGTTTTCGCGTATCGTTTGTCATCTGCTTACTATTACAGGATTATATCAAACAAGCGTTTTAGTTTTGTTTATAATGCATACCGTGGTAGATTGTACAAATTTTGTCCATTAGTTCGTATGTTTATCAAGTTGCGATATACCATACTGAATAGTGTTAGAATTTGTATTTGTTGGCCAAAGCTTCAAGACAGTTGAGTTTCAGTGTATCCAGTTACTTCTCAGGGTACAGTCATTTAGCTAACATATTACATAACAATCTACCGATATACTTGTTTGCATGCATAATAATTTTCTTTCTTACTTGTGATATTTGAGATCTTCTTCTTATTATATTGTTAATCACGAACTATGTATATTGCATCGTTGTTCTGTAAAATAGTGTAGCGTAAAGTCTTTGATTTAATTCTTTCTGATATTTCTGCGCTATTTCTAAAATTTAATACCATAAATTCATACTGATTAAAGTATTCATATACAGAATATAAATTTGGATTTTAATACGAATAATCAGTATACTTTTTTTCCTTTTTTCAAGCTACCAATTGAATTTGAATAACCTTGGCGAATCGCCTTAGAATCTATTGTCAAAATAATTGCATAATCAGAATTTATTATCACATATATCTCAATAAATTTTGGACTATTAGTTCAAATTCAACTTTTCCAAGCCGTTGATCTACAAATACGAATAATCCTTTACTATCTGTTATAATTAACTGCAACATCATAAGCCTCTATCGGGCCATAAATATATTGCCATAATTACACCTCGCTTACGTTAACGAGATCGGAGAAGCTTCGATTAGGAAAATTTTATATTCGCTACGAAGGAATGGTAAATTTACCGTACATTCTTGGACCTCCCTCCCACACTTCGAGTAATAACGTGTTCGTGCGAAATTGCCCCACGGGATGCAGGCGCATCCCACATTCTCGTTATATTTCATATGCACTTTGTCAAGCGCGCGAAGGCTCGAGATGAGACGAGAGGATCTCGCGAGCATGAAGAAGCCCTCTCCCTTGACACTTTATCCCGAGCTTCGTGTGCGGCAAAGGGGAACGGGCCGTGACGAGCAATTAATTTCGTGCTCGTCGAACATTCGACGCTGTCTCTCGCGGAATTTCCTTCTGTTCTACGCGAGCCTTGCTCGATAACTTTGTGACGGAGGCCTCATTAACAGGTAGCCTAAATCACGGCGAAGATGCTGCTGTTCTTTCTCATTACGAACCGGCCGAGAGTCTTAGAAATATGGTACAGAGTAGAAATTTTAATTGGTAGCGGAAAAATAAATAGTTACTACCCAATTAAATGAACTGTCGTCGAGTGAATCTATTTATCTGAATGTGATCTACCACATTGATTATAAAACCATGCTAAGATTTTTTATTCTTATACACGTGCGAGCCATAAGATACGGTACGATAAAATCTCCTTAGAGCAGTTAAACTTATAAACGATTTTGTTAGAATTTCATTTTCCTGTATATTGAGTTCCTGTTGTAAGACAAGATTGAAGTAGTTTTCTAGCGCGTTTTGTCTTTTTCTATTGAATATAATCTTCTGGGGATGAGAAGAATGAATCGTTTTTTAACACGATTTACAGATACGACATAGTTTGTTTCTTATCATATTATCATACGAAAATGAAAAATTCTTTAATGATTTTATAGCTATAAGGCGGAATAAATGAAGAATCGTATGTTGGGAAAATCAGCGAGCTTTCGTTATGTCAATTAAATACTTAAAGCAACCTTCAGCCGAACACAATTTGTCATTGTACGCTCCTTTGATAAAATAACGCGCAAAAGAGCGTTATCAAAGTGCAAAGTGAAGGACAAAAAGTGAAAACTAAGAATGTAACACATGGCCACGAATTTGGCAACGTTTAATTTCCGATAAGAACAGTTCACCGACTCATCAATCGTTTGTAGTGGTGCACGTAATGCCGGCTTCATATTTTACGCGATACAATTTACGACGGTCGCTGTTGTAAATAATCGCGCTGCATTAAAATACCTTGTCGCTGAGTCAGCGTTCGCGATGTTGTCGTATTCGTGGTTACGCCTGGCCAACCTTTTCGTTGTCTTTCTGCCGTACTTCCGTTCTCTGCATGGAATTACGTGTTGCACATTTTTCCCCCGATATATCCTTCGAGTGGATCTTGCAATGGAATTAAACGATCTGTCGACATCCGAAACGTAGCAACACGAGCATGGTCGATTAATATCACTCGTGGGAACGACGTTCTTTGATATCTATCGTCGAACATCATGGAAACTCTCGTCGACCATACACGATCGAAAGTATTGTTCGACTGATTGACGCCGCCGGATGTTACGATTGGCACGATGATTGACGCCTATCCACGAGACGAGTTCCTATCGTGATAGCGATCAAGAAACGCGCAGTGGTCATTCCTAACGATTCTTATTCTCTACGTTAAAGCGTCTGAGCGTGTTACATTAGGTGATACATTCTCACCGATATCGTTATGTTTATACTTTCCATAATATTATTCTATTCCTTAGGATTTTTCTATTTTTCTTATTACATGCATTTCTATTCTATCGTCGAGTTCATGAAAAATTCTGCACACGATTCTATGAACCGTTCTATCAATGATTCTATCGGCGGTTCTACCGACGATTGGTTCGCAAAGATGATAGAGCGCGCATCTTTTACGGGCGATTTGACCGCGAAAGTAATTTCCCCGGCGGAAATTTATCAAGAATCTAATGTCGATGAATTATTCATCGGTCGCCTCGATTGCGTCTACCATCCGTGAGACTGTTCTTACGAGCGCCACGACGGTCTTCAATGGCAGGATCCGTGTGCTACATGTAGCGCTCCATCGACGTAATATCCTCTTATGTTTCTCATAAACTGTTGCAATTTGCGCGTTCTAACACCATTGACGTCTCTCGTGTCGGTTAGTAAGATTACATACTGCTAAACGTAACTTTAAGAGAAGATTCTACTGGTAATGTTTATCGGCCATTTATTGCTCGTACGATCCGCAAATTCACTCATGTGTAAGATTGCTGGCTTACGAAAGTACTTGAACACTTGCCATAAAAAACTTTTACGTTCGTATTGTATATGTTATATGAAATACTCTGCAATTTTATTAGCGTTGTAACGATACACGAATGTAGTGGTTACATAGGTAAAATTTGAAACCAATCTGAAAATGTATAATACACAAAAATTACAAGATATGTAAACATATATTTATTGAAAAATTAATATACGAACAGTACGTCTTACATCTTACGACACGTTTTAAATATATAGGTAGTAGTACACCACTTCACACTTCAATCACAGATTGAGGCTGATTGATACAATGCATAATGGACTATGTAAATACTTTTGTGATCTCTGAAAAATATACACACACTCGTATAAAAGTCATGTACAAATGCTTTCGCAGATCTATGCACTAATAGAATCAAGTTCGTGAGAGAATGATACGGATATCTTTCATCGACAGTTCGCCACACGTGTCGATCCGTAAATTCATTCATTTGTATGTATCATTCGTACGCATTGTACAAGCAATGACAAATTGCTCGGAGCTCTCTATCAGTATTCTGTATCGCCTGCCTCGATGAACCCCGTGGCACGTGGCTGTTTCCACGGCTGATAAGATCACGAATCATCTATTCAGTTGATCAAGCTGGCGTGCGCTCTTAATTCGCACTATCAACCGATTGCTCTTAATGAACCGGCTGATTTCTCGACAGGCAACGAAAACGAACGTCAATTCCCATGATCGCTTCCCAATAATACCAGCGTTATTCTTATCAGCAGGTATTGAAGCCGCGCGAAAATCCAAAGCGCAGAGTTCCGTGCACAAGCGGCAGTCAGTGTAAGTTCATCTTGTTGAATGGGAAACGGGGAATGATCGGATAGGTTCGTTTATGCATCTTAATCCGGGCATTGTTGGCACGATTAGAATTCGTGAATCGCAAACGAGGACACAATATCTCGCGAGACCTTCCCCGGTGAATCGAAATCCGCGGCATAAACGGATCAGGAAGATTATCCTGGATCGTCGTCTGGCTAGGGTCGGCCTTTCATTCGTGCTTTCTCGTCGAATTCACGCGCGAGCATCGTCTCATTCTCTCTACGAATCTGCGCTGCGTGTTGAGTCGTCGAGACGAATCTAGTTAGTTCTGCTACTTTTTTTTATTTTCTTTTTTATCGTTCGATCGTCCAACGGGACTCGGGGCACAGGTGAAAGTTGCGCTAACAAAAGAAAGAATTCGGTTTCTTCTTAGAAACGATGTCGGACAGCATTCTACCTCGGAGGTAGTGGTAATTGAAAAGTTTACGGGATGTCGCGGTTCGCAGCTGGACGCGGAAAGAACTTGCAACTGTGGAATTCACGGTATCCTTGTTCCGTTGTGTCGAGTTCGCTGTTTTAATTATGTATTTACTTACTCGCTCGTTCGTCAACAAGTATAAGCACTTTGGTATCGTATACACAGCCAGTAAAATATTTAGAATTACGTTTCTGGTTGTATCTGTTTATATTAAATTCCCTGTTAACGTGGTGTTAGTCGAGGGCTATGTGGGGAAAGTATGCTAGTCGACTGCTTGATTTTTGCGCCACTTGATGGCTAGAAAGATGGTATTTTAATACGAAATGATTGAAAAGAGAAATAATCTGGTCGAGGCATACTGCGTTCTTCTGAACGTAGACTATTCTTACAGTCATTCTATTGGACAGTTAAAACGATCATTTTTGGAAATTCTCACTTATCGAAAATATTTTGTATCTCATTGTAAACTTCCACAATGAAGTATTAATTTCGACGTTGGTTGTTTTCTGAATCTAGACAATCGCGACTTCATAGAGGACGAGACTCGTGTATTCGGCGACGAATCCAAAGAGAAGCCCACTGGCTGAGAAAACTTAGGACTCGCATCGATTCATCTTTACGGATCGCGTGTTTGGCAAAGTTTGCCACCTCCGGAACAAAGGCGCCACTCCCGGAATAAGAAAAGTAATCACCGCTGTAACCAGTCCGTGAAACTTTTCCTCCAATGCAGGAATCGATGACCGACCGAATTTTTCTCCTATCTAAAAACCACGTCCGTATTATGAACGTTCTGTGTTACAAGTACATTGTCATAGTAATCTTTGTTCCGGCGAGTTTCAAACTTTTGAGCTTGTCATTTTTCTCCGTGTCGAGTCCTCGCTTACACAGACTGAAAAATAGCAGGATTTGTATTTTCCTAAATCGTTGGGCAAACGCGATCTACCAATTTAGTTATTTTATGTATATCAATTATTCATGGATGTCAAACATATAACAGACAAAATAGTTGCTAAAAATAAATGAAAGAAACGAGGAAAATCCTATTTAGAATTCAGAAATTGACTCGTTATTCTTATAATACTGTAATAAAGATTGTCTTGAAGATAATCATTGACGATAATCTTTCGTATTAATTTAGCGTTCAATTTGTATTGGAAATTTTCAACGATTGTTCCTACTATATTCGGCAGAATAAGTAGATTCGGACAGTGTCTGAGCCGGCACTACTGTTATTGGCTTTAATCGTGATATTATACTGTGATATAGCCAGTTTAATTGAAATATAATGAAATCTTCTTTGTTTAGTTTTTATGTAGATATTATCTACAAATTTTTACGATTGTTTTGAGATTATGTCTATATATATTACTATCAATATTCTATGAATATCAAATATATAATACTATAATGATTAAAGTATATTGTACGAGAATTTTTTAACAAGAATCCACTATATTCACCTGATTCGGTTCTCTGCAATTACTTTCCTAAGTCTCCAAATTCCAATCAAAGAATTCGTAATAGGGACACTACAACTATAGAAATCTATTCACTTATTAGTTAATCATTTTCAGCTTTATATTTACATTGAACAAACACGCGTCGAATAAAATGAATTATCGGTTACTAATGAATGAATTTACTTAAATGAAAATATTGAGAATCTTATTACTTTTCAAACAAGCTATGTACACTTTCGTTAATGCGAACCAATAGTACACTTGTTTGGATATCGCGAACAAAACTTCGGTCAGAATATTTAACATTCAGCGGAGAATAAAAAAAAAAGAAAGAAAAACGGGTAAGCCAATTCTTTTGAAGACGGGCCAAATTCTAGAGCGTGTCGGCGGCTTGTTCGCGACCGTGTTTTAATACTATCGGAAAACACGGCTAAGGGATGTCGGATGGTAATAAAATTTTTCCCTCGGTCGGTGCAGTTCGTGTCCCTTTTTTCGATTCACCGCATATAGTCGCGGGATTTTGTTGGTACGGTTCCAAGTGGGCTGCGAAAAAAGTCGTCGGGCGACCGGTAGATTTAGCTCGGTTCCAACGTCGGCTTCTTCCTCACGACTTCATCGTCTCTGTATCCCGAGCAAGATGTATCTACACTACAACCATAATTTCTCGGTTATTAAAGCGTAGAAACCGGAACTAATTCTCTTGGAATTGCTGGAACGTCCATCGAGCGCGTTTCACCGGCAGAAGCATCGTCGTTCCTTCCGCAAGACAGATTCTCTCTTATGTCTCTAAAAACGAAGAAAGATTAGCTCGTTGGATGCTTTGCATAAGTACTCCACATCACATTCGATCGCGCGTTAACGAGTTCCCGTGCAACTGAACTTCTCCATTTGGAACACGAAGGAGATAGATCACCGATGCTCATTAACGAGCGTTTATTAGTCGGTAAAAAATGTCGAAAGCGGAGCACAGGAAGAAACGTGACACGAGTTCCTCTGTAATTTCTTTCTCCGCTCGCTACGTGTAGAAAGCGGTTCCCGTGTGTATAATTCTCGGAGCATCGTGAGTTACCGAGAGCGGAAAAAATTCCGTACGGATTTTAATTAATCAACGGAAACGAGGAAGAAAGGAGGAAGGATAATAGAAAGAAGGGAAAAAATAGAAGGAAGGAAAGGTAAGACTTTCGACGATGCAATTATCGTCTCGACGCAGGGGGCCGGGTATATCGAAGCGTGACATCGGAGTGCATCGAAGCGCTCCTTGGCTCGGGCAAATCCCATGAAGAAACGAGGAGAAAGAAGCTTCCCTCTGTGCTCGATAACTCTCGATAACTGGTCGTGGCCCGGTCCGTAGAATCGGCCACTGTAGCGAGGAACAAAGGAGCTGCGACGTCGACATTATCTCGATCAAATAAAAATGCCCGAGTCTTTCGATACACTTGACATAAATCTCGCGAACGATAAAGCGGTACTGCGGTAACGAGCAATACGTCCGATCGTTAATGCCAGCGCCGTGTTTGAAACTAGAAATATCCCGGTCGTGGGGAACTCCGGCCATTTCGCGGAACCATTTTCCGCCGAGCTTTCCGACCGCCTTTGTGGTCGTTCGCTTTCGAACCTCTTCGCTACCTTTTTGCGTTCGATTAAAACGAACCGAGAGAAAGAACCATGTTCTGGATCGCGGTCTATCGTGGTATATGTATTGACGAGGGTAAAATGATTTTTAAATGGAACAGGATTTCCGAGGTCTGCTGGGTATACAATGGGCAAAAAGTGTGCTGTGTAACTCGCTCCGAATGCCGGGAACGTTTTATGCCTTAAATAACGAGCCACGTCGAATCCTTCGATTTTTCATCTAAACCGCTTTAAATCTAAATTTCGAGAAACTCCTGGTCAGAAGGCGAGTGATCCACGAGGGTGAGCTCGGAATAAATTACAGCGCAAGTCGTCCAGTAATTTTGACCCGGAACAGGTCGTGTTCCCCCGTGTGCACGAATGAGAAGTTCCTTTCACGTTCGGGTCTCGGCGATCGATAATCGATGATCTATTCCGACTGTGACGTACACGATTGCACTACCGGGATAGATTGAACCAGCAATATCACGGAATATGGTGGAATCGATCGAGAGGGAAGATCGGACTAGACTGACGCAGGGACCTTCGACTTCGAGACGGATCTGATAGCGAATTGAACTCCGCTTTTACCTGAAATTCGTTTATCGAGTTCGTAGGGTGCAGCCGCGTGCTTTCTATGCCGACCAGAGATACATACGGCTACACCGCCAATTTCATCAGTGCGCTTCATGGATTTGTGAAACGCTTCGCTATCGCGTGGATACCCACTACGTTCGAAAATCTTTTTTGCGCCAGACAGACGAAATTCCACGGGTGAAATAAAGGGGAAACTTGAAAAGCTTGCTCTTTGTTTAATATTCGTTTCGCGCGTGTCGTCTAATCCTATTTAACACTCGCGAACAAAGCAGCTGCTGCGTCCGTCGTTTATGGAATCCACTGTAGAATAATACGAATATCTGTACAGTGTAATAGCAGCACTTTAGCTGCAAAAATTTCTAAGCACTCGCGAGAAATTTAACGATGTACACGATGGCTCTGCTGCCAGCCTTCCAAATAATTTTTATGCTGAGATGTTAAATCTTAAGCGTTTGTATAAACTTTTTCTGGTAGGAGGAAAATTGTCATAGATCATCGATTTCGATGAATTTCATTAGAGACAAATTGTCTGCGACTAAGCGAGTAAACAATAGTAATTACAACGTTTAGTCTTTTCGCACATGTGTTTTTCCTCTTGTCTCTCGAAAGAATCCTACCATCGAAAGCAACAATCCAACAAATTTTTCTAATGTATCAGAAACATGGATGGATCGTTTCAACGTGTCTGCAAATCTCCTTACGATTCTCTTTGGAGAAAAAGCGATCTTTCATGCCGGACGAAACGCTAAGTCACTAACGACGTTTTCTCTTCCCGTATCTTAGGATCGTGGCGGTGAAATCTCAGTAGAGGGAATTGTGTATCGCAGCAGGGCAACGAATCCTCCGTTATTTACGTAGGTAGCGGAGACGAGTCACGGCAGAGTCACGTACCAGGAGGTTTCAATTTTCTCTAGGACTTTTTCCTACCGGCAACGTCAGATGAGAAAAACGCGACTCATCTTCGAAATATCATGCTGGCCGATGTCCAAGAGCCACGTCCATTTTCAGAGTGCATTTCTTCGGTGTAATCAGAACGCCGTAGTCGATCAATCGAACTGAACCGGGCCAATAGGCCCGTTGAGATAATGGGAGACCAAGTCGTGCGTATGAAACTACGTTAAGATACAGAATGCTTGATATTTTGAACATATCTATAGTTTTTGTTCTGCATTGCCTGTTAGAGTTGATAATCGTCTACGTACAACAAACTCTACGTTTTGAACTACGTTAACACTTTGCCATTGAGATACACTGAGATAAATAGGTGTTTAAGTAAGCTTCGACTATTCACTGTTATAATACGATGTCAGGTTCAAAATAATAAAACAGTATACATTATTCATATTTGGTGATCCTTGTTAAAGAATTGAAGCTTTATTTAGCGTTGAAATTAAGCTTCGTTATTAGCACAATCTGTCTTTGTTCAACTGGAACCATAATCTGTTGCACGAGTGTACTTGACATTATAATGCAATGGATTAAAATTAGGTTGGAGTTTGGTTTAATCGTCAAGTCTAATAGCATCTAGGGTCTGTTATACAGAATATTGCACGTAATTGTTCCATATCTCTTAATTGTTTCGCCCCTTTCTTCTTAGTACAACTAATTAGGAGAAGAATTTAGTCGATTTTCCTCCTGCACGATGCAGTACTCAGGAGAGTTTAATTTACAGCACCCTTTGGTGCCTGCTGTTTTATCTTCCTAAATCTTATGATACAAAGAAACGAACAACCATTTTGAATGTTGGAATGTCTGTTTGTTGTCTGCTTGCATAATACTCGCAAACATGTTCTGTAAAACGTGTACATCCCTTGGAAAGACAGTATTGTAGATATACAAAATTATTTTTGTAGCTTTCGAGAACTGCTGGTAACTTTGTTAGATACAACATTCGCGAGAATATCGTAAAGTAGTCGTAAAATGTTTACTAATAACTTGCGAGTTTATGCTGATCGTGAACACACATATTTGATGGTGAGGGAAGATCGTCTTTTTACAACAATAACACGTAGAGTAGGTTAACGAGCAATGATTCTCAGTAATCACTTGCATTTGTTATTTTCACTCGGCTCTAAATTTGCTCACGCTTGGTCCTTCGAGTTAGAAAAATAGATTTAATCGATAGTATTGTGCGATATCCATTGACCAGTGCCACGATCCAAAAGTCGTTACCAACGAGTGTTATGTACCGATAAGAATGTCAGCGTGTCGCGTCACATTTGTCGTCTCAAAGAAGAAAGATCTCTCCGATGTGGTTTATGAAAGGAGATCGATCTCGATGCGCCTAAATACGAGGCTCGCAGATTCACTTAACTCTTGTCAGAGTCACACGTCGACGAACGAGTTCCTGAGGGATAGACTGCCATTGAGAAGGAACACGTTCGGTCCGATTCGTCTCGTAGGCAAAAGGTACCATTGAAGCCGAACATTGGCGCAACAGTCGTATCTTTAGGAAAGGTAAAAAGCAGTCGACAGATTGTTACACGTAACCGGTGACAACTATAGCCGCCCTGGTTCCAATGAAATTAATGGGAACGAATTCAGTAGAATAAGGATCACAAAAGAGTCTATACTGGGAGCAAAGAATAGGCGTCAAGAGTCTATAGAACATCGGACGAACTTATCGATCTCGGTTTCCTTTTTCGTCGCTGAAACGACAACGATTTATTTACAATTTATCCTGTCACTTTATTCCCAAGTGGGAATAACGCGAGAGTGTGAAATCGGCGCGGTGGAATTCGAGCATAAATCGAAGCCAAGTCTATAGGTAGAGAAAGTATCGATACGAAGATAACGCGGTCGTTTTAGCGCGTGAACCTTAATTAGGGGGATTAGAGTAGCAGAGCAGGCAGTTCGAAGGAAATGGGAAATCGATGGCCCGGAAAGTGTGCGTTCAGTGTACGGGATATGGAGTGCTGGAAGTTACGCTTGGATCGTTTGCTACTATTGTATAGAGAGAGAGAGACAGAGAGTTTAAATAGCGGCGTTAAATCAGATTATTCCCGAAGCAAGGGTGAAACACGAGGAGTTTGATCGTTGAGGATCTTGGAGAATCCAGATCCTCAATCTGTGAATCGCGACCTCTAAGAAGATCGTAATATCCTTTCTAGAAAGGCCACTGCGCTCACGTTAAGAATGTCGGGAATACTAAATTATATTCATTAAGATAATTCTATACTAAGCTAGAATGGTGTTTCGAAATATCCATTATTAAATTCTCTTTACCTTGTTCAGAAAGGTTTTTGTTTTATGTAGAACGCTGTAAAAGGAAATCGCACAACTCATCGTCAGAAAAGTTCGATTCGGTAGCGTAAAGAAATCGCGATCTGAGAGAAACGTTTGGAGAGAGCAATCTGTAAACGAACACGGTGGGAACGTGTTGGGAAGGAAAACACCGTTCAATGACGCCGCCTCTCGATTTTTCATCGAGCATCCCGTTCTTTCCCACTTTCGATTAGTACACAACGAAGGCATCCGATTGAGACTTCGTCGCGTCCCTTTACCTCAATGACGCCTGTGCTAGAGACCCGAAATTAATCCTCGATAATTAACCTGGTACAACTGCGAGGTTCGAGCACGAGCTGCTTTGCTCTCAAGCGCCTACCACTCGATGAGATTTCCGGGGAATTGAAAAGTTCTTCAAGAGTACTGTTCTAGTCGACGAAAAAAAAAAAAAGAACCGAGACGAAGTTTGGAAGAATATCACGACTATCGACGCTCTTTATGCTAGTGCTTGGAGAAGCAAACAGAAGCTCTGTAACCATTCGTGAAATCTTCCGATCAGATTTCTGCAATTTATGATGGCAAATACCTTTACTGAGAATATATGTGGGATCTGTGTATTTACATAATAAACGGAACGCGAAAAGAAGCGTAATGAGGGTAGTTAATATAATTTTTTCAAAACTAAGAAGACTAAAGTATCTCTTAAATTTAAAGATTATTACATTTGATACTTTATGCAACAACGAAGATATACAATGAAAATTAAAAAATGCATGCAATTCATACAGTTCGTAATATGCATCAGATGCCATTATTAATAACAATAGGTTTTCTATGGTTTTTAAACAAAAGTAATTAAAAACAATTGTAATTATATTTACAATTACAATGATATACGCCAACTCTACCGATTTGTTGTACGTCGTTATGATTCGTACAAGAGTCTCACATTAAACTTATTCTATTTTTCAATGATTCACATAAAATCCTCTAGCTTTTCCATTATACTTTTAATTAGACTTTTATTCAAGACTTACTTTTATTTGAGATTTCACACGGGTACACATTTACGCATATCCTCGCCAAATCTCTGTATGCATCTTTCGACAAATGAAATGTTTGTTTCGCTATCTATCGACATGCTAAGTTAAATATTTTCTCGTGTGCTCGTGGATACATTTAGAAAATAAAGTTCAAAGTGCATCATTGAAGGTTCTTATCACGTGCCGACGGAAAGCATATTTTCTAGGTAAAACGCGGCACGTTTGCGAACAAATATTTAATCGAAAGGGAACGGAATTACTTAGATATAATCTCTTGCGAATGTTCGTTTGATTAAAATCACGCGAAGTAACACGTGCCATGGAATTTTTTGAATTCTATCCAAGGAAAGAAATTGGTGAATGGTTTCGCTGGATATTTCTCGAGTAGAGTACATGGCGTCGTCTCACATTGGACTCCTATTACTCTGGTTTCTCGAAATGGACGACGTCGGGAGCCTATCCAGCTAGATACGTCTGGAATTTCGGCAGACCCGTACGCGGATTCCAGTCATGTCACTCACGAGAGCAATGTGGATGAGTGGAAGAGACGTGCCGAGGGATCGACGAACGTTTGTCCCCGTTCAGACGCGATTTCGCAACCGGTTGGATGCAAAACCACTAAGAATTCGTTCTCGTTCTGCATTCGCTACGAGTTATCTTTATAACATGCACATGCCGGTCCTCGTTAAAGGTGACACATTTGAATTTTTACCGTCAAGGAAAGAAAAATTCCAAAGGTGTCTCTCGTCCAAGAGAAAATTTGATTTTTGTTCGTCGAAGTTTTCGAATATGAATTTTATTCGTCCGTCGATTGATTCCAGTTTGCTGTTTGTATAAAACGCAGGCTTACGAAAATATTCGAACACACGAGGACACCTTCTATGAACACTATCGGTGATACATGAAACGTCTTGAAATTTCGTTAGCGCTGTTACGACGTACGATTGCCATGAGTATTTCGATAGATTTTGAAACGAATTCGTACGAATATATATAGAAATATAAAGAAACTACAAGATATTTAGTATACACGTATAAAAGTATTTAAATAATCAATTATCCGTTATACAAATAAGCCTCAAATTTCAGTAGGACCATACTTAACATTTGTTGTATGCTTGAGTTAGAATAGTTGAGAATATTTTGATTCTTCATAGATCATGTTGCTCTTGTATCTTATACATGTGATTCTGTTACAAATTGTTGCATCGTTATCTTGTATGAATATGAAATCGTAGTCGATTAATCGTTTCCTTAATAATGTAAATCAATCGTCGTGTTTTATATATGGAACCAGAAAGTACCTTGATATCTATGAACGAGAGTACATAACGTTTTATATAAGAATACAGTTTATCAATATCGAAGTATCAGGAAGTACGTAGACCGGTTAGATACGAGGGGAAAAGTTACGATATTTGGAATGGTTCGGCCGAGACCCGATGGAAAAAGCAGGCTTGTTATCGAAACGCGGCGGCGGCGAGCGAGCGAAGTGAAAATTTGCCTCTGTCGAAATGCATCATATCCGACCGCGTTGTTATTGGAATAGCCCACTCCTGTTTCATCATTCCCACGAGCAATCCTTTTTACCTGCGCAACGAGAGAATCTCGCGCGTGTAACTACAGCACGAACATAAAAAGTGATAAAAACCCAAGAGGACTACGAAAAGAAGGAAGAAAAGATAAAAAAAAAAGAAATCTGTTGCTTGTGTTAAACCGAAAGAGCAAATCGTCTTCTATACTCGTCTCTTTGTTGTGCTATCCTTGACGCTTATAGCGACCAGAGAATAAGCGAGATTCACAAGAAAAGGAAAAAGATAATACCTCCATCCGGCATCGAATCCGCCTCGCATCTGCCCGTAATCTGTCAAGGGAGTCGAGAGGATTCTACGTCGTCTTCAAGGTTATCGATCCTCGAGAACTTCGCTGGAAGAGGATGGCCGTACGAAGAGAGTATCGCTGCGTAAAGACTGTTTCTCTCCTTTTCGGGATAAGGTTCGCGCGACCCTTCCAAATTCCTCTCTTTCTCCACCAGTTTCAAGGTCACCCTGTACTTCACCCTCTTGGAGAGTTGCTCTTAAGAAGCAGGTGTTGAAGTTAGGGGATGTCTGTCAGAGGATGAAGAAGGTTCGTCGAAGAGCGGAGATCGATCGACGATCCTTCGACAAAGTAATTTCGGTTTAGTGCGACGAACTGAAACAAAACGGAGCTGCCCTACGAGTGTCCCTTTAATAGTCAAGGTCAGCTGTGCTAGAACTACCGCGATACAACAACATTCGGCTGTGGAGTCATGTAACCGCGACGCGATATGTTTGGAGGGGAAATGTGCGATCTTATCGGGCGAATAGATGTGAAATTGTAATAAATCAGTGCTATGGCGGTGATAACGTTCGAGAAAAGAGACGAAGAGAAGACTGTTAAGGAAAGGAGGACGAGAGAGGTAGACAGGTAACGTAGACGAAGATGAGCGAAAAAATTAGCCGGCATGACTCCGGAGGTGGTGGCAGGCACAGGTTGCACAACACGCAGTCGATGGGCGGAAGAGAGACGAAAGAAAGATCGAGCGAAGAAGAGAGAAGGAGTAGCCGGAGGTGGAGGGTTGACCATTTCGGGAGTGTCGGAGGTGGCGGCGCACGGCTGATCGATGCAACAGCAGCGCCGCTACGTGCAAAAGGGTAGGAGGCGTAGCGTAGTCGAAGAGAAAGGGCAGAGGGTAGCGTTCGTCGACGGTAGAGAGCCTCCCTTCTACCGTATGTCGGCCTCCTCCGTATCCCTCCGGTTCCCTCCCTCGGACCGTTGCACGCGTACTAACCGATCAGCGCGCGTTGGGCTTCGCTGTTGGACTCCGTGCATCCCCCTCCAAGTCTTCCACCACCGCGAATTTTCAGATAGGGGTTGCTTCGACGCGACGCGACACGACGCGACGCGCGCCCTCTCTCTTCCTCCATTCTCCAACTATCCCTTTCTCGTTTCTACATCCTCTACCTCTGTCCTCTCTCTTTGTCGCTCTCGTACTCCCTCCCTCGCGGGCTCAGTTCTCGCCTGAAGACCGTGCGGTGTACAGGTGATCCGGCTTGTGCGTATTCAACCCTCTCTACGCTTGAGTTTGTCCGCCTGCTGATCGAGATGACGTGCTGCCGCGTTGCCACGAGGAGGACGCACGCTCTGTCCTGCCGTGTCGTCGACGAGGTGCGCTTCCTTCTCCTTTTTCTATTCCTCCGCAGATCCTTCTCGAGGGCACGCGTTCCTTCGTCCGCGTTGTTCCGGTTGTGTGTCGTGTGGTCGGCCTTCGAGTGAACATCGAGCAAATAGCCAAATCCTGACAGGTTGCCAGTTTTTTTGCACGCGAATTTTCTTCCTAGTGTTCATTCCTGCTTGTTTCGCTCGTTCTTCGATGCACGGCATTGTTTCTATTGTATCAGGAATTACAATACGAAGATCGTGCAGGCGTAAGATCCTGTGCGCGAAGTGACTCGATATTTTTCCTCTGTGAGCCTGCTGTCTGGACGTCAGGTCTCCTTTGATGTTTCGATCGCAGGGACGGGACGATGAATCCGTTCGAGATTGTGCAGGACGTAATAATTCCTCTGAGATGAGTTTTCGATCACGTGGGTGGATGGTCGGCGGCGATACGGGCCTGTGTCTCGATGATTGCGCTAGCCTTTGAGAGTCCGGAAAGTATCTCGTTACTAACGTGACGGTCTAGTTATTGCAGCCTTTTCTTTTAATCTCGTTCCTTCAAGGAAGGTCCTTTCATCGTTTAAGGTAATTAGAAGTTCATTCGATAAAAGCACTCGCTCAAAGTACCTCTTTGGATATTCAGACTACGAAACATGTAGTAAATTTGCATTAAAAACGAATCACACGATTTTTGGATCACGTGGTCACAATATGATGCTCGCGATATTCCAACTTTCCCGTCGCGTTTATCGTGCCGTGACGAATCATCCGCACACCTAGTGATTATCGAGATACTTGGTCCAGTATCATCTTTGTCGTTCTTCTCAATTAATAGGTTAAAGGCGTTTATTTCCAGAGGCGCGCAATTAACGTGATTAATACTCTGGCGAATTATACATTCGCGTATCCCGGGACAGAATGATTTATCCTTGGCGTACGTAAGCACCGGTATTAAGCAGCTAGGTGATTCTCACGGTGCTCTCTAAATAATAGGGAGCGCTAAATTGGTTCTTGGTCTTGCGGGATCTAGCTACGGTGGAATTCACGACTTCACCAGCGTTTCGCTTTTTTTTGCAACTTGTGCAACTTATCCCACCCACGTGTCTTTAAATTGGCTTAACCGCGAAGCTTGTTCCCGTTTGGAATCTCGTGCATCCTTTTCAAATTTAATATCTTTAAACTAGTCGCTCGACGGAACGTTAGATTTTTTTTATTCAATGTAGCGGAACGATCCGTGGGCGAGAAAAAACAATGAAGCTTACAAGATAACCGATGAAACGTCTGGAAAACTGGAATACCGGTTACACGCGTCACGCGTCAAAAGAACGGAACCATTGTGCTCCATTTCTAAGGCCTGACGGAAGCTCGATGATTCGTTCGCCAGCTGGCAAGGCCGGCTCGCCGTCGACGAGTCTGTTTTTAGCCGAACACGTGAATTAGCTATCCTCGACCGAGCAAACGATCGGCCGGTTGCTTTTCAACTTCTTTCTACGTTTAACTCGTATCGATCCATTCCCCGTCTAATCCTCTCAGCACTTTGTGCCGTATATTCCTGTCGACGTTTCAATTTATCCTGGGCGCTTCTGCCGCCTGACCACGTGTCGAAATTGTCCTCTTCAACCGATGAACTTCCGCAGAAACGTCAAAGACAATTTTCTCATTAATCTGACACAGCCTGAGAACATTCGACGTTTGCGGTTGGATTCTCTTCCTTCGACTATATCTTCGTGTAGCAGTCGTCGCGGTTGGCAACGGTGACGGCGCCATCGATGTCACAGACACGCTATAATCCACGAAAATTAGGAGAGTGTCCGGTAGATCGTGAAGGTCACTGGTCCAAGCACTCTCGTGGACGAACGTGCCAGATTCAAACGATTTTACGATAAATCTTTCGTTATACGCCCTCGTTAACGCGTTCGTATTGAAACGCCACAATCCGATGGTTTGACGCACGAGCGAGCATACCAATCACATTTAACGGAATACGCGATCGCGAAATTTTTCCAATCGAACGCGACGTGTTATTCCAGCATTCGCATGCTGCAATCGCGTTCTCTGCTCGGATCATAATTAATCCAGCTGGATTCGACGCGTGGACGAAAAGCACACAATCGCGGGGGGTTGCGTGGAACCTCGCGCGCTTTTATCGAGTGGTTTTCCGCGCAAAAGAGTTTTCGAAATACCCTTGAGCGACCGTCATTGAACCGACCTTTCTATACAGGCTTCGACTATAGAGAGCTTGCTATAGAGTACAGAAGACGAAAGGTATACAAAGCAGTCGAAAACAACGATCAGAGACGCGTACATTGTCCGATAGAAGGTGGGGTTAAATCGACGATTGTCTCGAGAATTTCCGGGCAAATGGTACCGCGACAGAAACAACGGCCATCATCGTGGCTGTATTCGGCACGCGGACGTTTATCGGGCAACGGATAACGCTCCGATTGTCGTAACGCGTCCCAGCTGCGCGTCTACGATTTTATCGTACCTCCCATATTCCCATCGGTAAATAATTCTTCGTAATTCTTTCGAATCGATCGCGTTCTTGCTCGGGAAAAATCATTTTCCCCGCTGTTGTTCTTCGTCGATATTGCTCCGGAACTATCGTGTTTTTCTTTTTTATCGTCGTACGATTTTTTTCAGCCGAATAATTAGCGCAGTTAGCGAAGCGTGAAGAACTCGCACGATGACAGTAAACTATGTCAGTAATAAGATTCTATTAAAATTAGAATGAAATATTAATTTTACGAGGCTCGTTAGTGAGTTATTAGTGTTCTTCTAGAGAAACGCTGTATAGCTTTTCTCGGAAGTAGGAAACTGTGTCATTACCAAGTTTTATTAGCTGTCCTGGGATATTTGAATTTTTACATGTCAGTCTCGACCTTAGTTTAGCAAATAAAGAAAATCGTAACGTATTAAGAAAGTGTTCGACGTACAACTGAAACAAGAAATTACGTATGGCAGATTCTTCGAGTTTTTTAAAAATTAGAAATATTTTTGACGTCAGAAAAAACGTTGCAGGATTCGTTGCAGAATGGAATATTTAATATTGCACGAGGATCGTTATCGGATTATCAAAACTCTTCCAGGCTTATAATATATGATTTTATCAGAAAATAGAATTTAAACAGCAAGAGCGCTTTTTCTAGCAAAACCAATACCGTTTTTCCATCATCAAACGCTTTCCCCTTTTCATAATATTTGTATTGGACGTTCGAGCGTTCTTTCGAATACCGGCGCTTCAATCAGCTTTGTTTGCGTTGACACAACCACTATCACCAGTAGCGAACACCAAATACCGCAAACATTACAGTAGCAGTTGTACAGTTACGAAGTCTTGACGTCTGAAGAAAGGCAATCGAATCACCATTGACCAATATTTTCACGATGGCGTTGAATTAATAGCGGAAGGTTATAGCGAACGCTGGGCGTAATGCAAACGAGTCGATGCACTTTCGTGCAGGATGGCAGGCCGCGTGTTCTGTTTCAGCTTTCACGATATGCCGTTTTCCGTGCTGTCGTGGTCGAAAGTCGCCAGTAAATTTTCCAACGGTTGGCAGTTGGCCAGACATTTTTATTACGGCATACGCCTCACGGAATGTTTCCTGGTCTTCGTCGCTAACTAACGCCATTTCCTGGACGTATCGTTTCCACCCTTAGCGTTGCTAGCCGCTCCTTACGCCGATAGCGCACGCTCGTCCCGTGCTTTATGGAAACGACCCAAACTTCTCGATCAGTTTCTCCCTCTAGCTCATTTCACCCTTATATTCTCGTAAACGCGTTTACATCGAAGTTACGTGTGGCCGCTGCGGCGGTACACGTCGGCTACGAGGGATTTGTAGGCCGCGCTCGTGAGCGTGCAAATCGGTCTACGTGTAAAGTTTTTATCCAGAACTATCTTCGTGCACGTTGTTCGCGATGGTGCTCCGCCGTTCCACCCTACGCGAGGACGAGCTTCATCCTCGACCGTTGTAACCGCAGCGTTTAATTATTTCAAGCTGGCTGCTCCTTGGAGATAATGTTTCTTGATTTTACCAAAGTACACGGTGAAATTCGAGCTGTATTTCTCTTACTACATACATATGAAATGCAGGGGTTGGATAGCGTGCATCTGCCGTGGGAATTTTAAATTTCAAGATAAGCCTGTCAGGATGGTAACTGGTCGCTCGAGCATAAGATCCCCGTAGTCGACCACGCATACCATACATATTTCCTTCCTCTGCGTTTATTTCGTTTAATTTAAACGTTGAAACAATAGCTGTAGACGGGGGTCGGGTAACGATGTAGTATCGAGCGATTCTTGCGACGGTGGAACCGCGGGCTACGGGTTCCCTAGAAGCAGACGACGAGGATGTCGACGTTGGAAGCACGTGGCCAGGATTGGTGAAACGTATCCGACGAATACGCCAAGCACCGAGTTGAACGTGCGAGTTCGAGTGCGTTCGAACTTGGTGAACGAGGGAACAGAGGAGGAAGTTAAAGAAGAAGAAGGGTGGTCCGTAAGGGCCACGGCCATGGGGGAGGCAGTATGTTCTCCGAGCTGTGCAGGGAGACTTTGCGGAAGGCAGCCGTGTGCTACAGTTCTGGTCGTGCAGGAAGTTCATCACCATCACCACCAACGTCTCCGCCGCCATCTCCCGCCAAAGAAGCAAAGACTACTGCCAACGTTGACCTGGCAAATGTCCGTGACGCCTGCCACGAAGCCAGAGATTCAGGGACCAGCGGAAGAAGATCACCGCAGCAGCCGTCGTCGTCAGCAACGTGCACTACGGAGTTCCGTGACTTCACAGGAAGGAGATCGCCCACCGCTTCAGGCGACTCCAGGGAGTACGTTTACAACTGTCGCGAAATGCTTGCCTCTCTGGTATACGATCGCACGTCGCGTTGCTTTTGATCTCGGCTCGTTTCATATTCTTATCTGTTTGTACAGATTGAATGACATGATAATCTAAAGAGGGATGAAGTCAAATGTCAAATGTTTATAAAGCACGTAAGCTTAAATGTCAATTGTCCGTGAATCAAGAAAATATGCAAAGGTATGCACAATTTGTTTGAGAAGTAAGGGAATTGCGAATATATTACGTCGAATATTGATCATATTTGTAAAAATTGTTCGTTTTATTCATCGTTAACGGTTAACCAATCATCGCCTTAATCTTTAATTTTATATGGTACTCTAAAAATTGTATATGGTATATAAAATACGCTAATTAATATATTCGTGTCATCTTGTTAAACGATCTCAGAACGAACACTAATCAATAATCGAAGGGATATAAATTTCATTCCTTCTCAAACAGACCGTGCGTATACATCTAAGTAGAATATCACAGTGCATAAAGTGGATATAAAATAGTGCCGAACCAGACACAGTCCAAATCTACTTATTCCCTATTCTATCCGCAATGACGCAGTTCCTCAATGCGGGCGATAATCTTTACGCTTATTGAAATCTTTCCATAAAAATTCAATGTTTTTCAAGCCAATCAAAGAATATCGTCGAGATCGAGCCACGTGGGGAATCGTACCGGAAATTCGATCGTTCCTACGAGGCCCGGGGGTTCGCGATTTCCGCGCGGCTAATTTAAGTTCCCGTCGAGATCGAAAGTTCGTTAACGATCGAATTGGCCGTCTGGCGAATGAAAGCGCGTAAACGTATTCCCGTCACGGAATCCCCAGGAAGCGTTCAACGGTGTCCGGCGATTTCGGGAAAAGATTGGGCTGCCCCGAAGCGAAGGACGGGAAGCGAGGTTCGGTTACGGCAGACACGAGGGACGGACGATCAGTGTCCCCAGAAAAGGGACGACAGTGGGAAGACAACAGGGGATCAAGCGGAGGATACGAGTATGGCCGACCAGACTCGAGACTCGGTAGACAATCCCCTGGATCTCCAGGATCGTCGCCCGAACCAGAGGACAACTCCTCAACTTCTGGCGACGAAGGTATTGTTTCTCTTTGTCGTTGATGTTTCCTTGCTAGCGTGCCATAGCACATGCTACAGATAGAGCATTTATTTTTATGGAGAATAGATCGATATGAGAATAGTAGAAAAGCGTCTATGTTGGATTTTTGATTGTTTATACATCCTCGTTCACAAGTATTAAGACGCCTGCTGGTTTCGTACAGAACCCGATAACTGAACCAAATTGTTATAATTAATCAGCTAATATTTCGTATTTCGAATTTGTAGAATTTCGTATTCTGTACAAAATATAAGGCGTAAAATTGTGAAGGTTATTTGCAACAATTTTAGATCGGAATAATCAATTAACAATCATACGTTGGTGTTATCGTAACTTCCTGGTCTAAAATAGCCGAAAATATCTCAGATGAACTAAACAACCCGAACTTTATATCTGACATATGGAATCAGTCAGTGAATAAGGATATATAAAACTCGATAGAACATCTAATTACTATATTAATATAAATATATATATATTTACAAATCGAATAGTATAAATATCAAAATTGACTAAGACAGTGGTCGAAGGATACGGCGTTTAATTAATTATCAAACTAAACAGATAACACTTGACACTGATGGCATTGATTGATCGAACGATTAAATCTAAATTCTTAAAATCTAATTCTTAAAATCGTGACCTACAACGCTAATTTTCAATCCACCATTTACAGAATGAAAATTGGGATGTATCTGAAATTATTTATAAAGCGATGTTACGTAAGTGGTACATGGTCTACAGTCTGAACAATGTGTGTTTATAAAATTTAGCCAGCATAATTGATAGGATCGTTAATGGCTTTAAGCAAAAACGAAAGTAGTTATGTGGAACAACTTGTCCGTCGTATTCGTCGTCGATACACGATAATTAACGGAGGAAATCGAGTTTGCCAAGCCAGTGGCCATCGTGATAGCTCCATCCAGGCAAATTAGCAGCGCAAGGACACGCGAATTGAGTTTTCGAAGTTTGTCCGGAACATATTCGCCATTTTTCTAGATATTTTTCCAAAGCTCGTTTGCAGTGGATGATAAATATTAGCAAACTTCGATTGGTAAAAAAAAAAAAGTTAAAGGAAATCACAGCATCCGCGAGAGTTCTCTCAGCTTCGTTTATCTTGTTCGTGTATTCGTCGCGGCACGAGTACTCGCACTTTAAAAAACTTGACTATCGCACGTTCAGAGAGCAAATATTCACTAAGTTTACGTACGTTCGCAGTCTTTTTTGAATTCTCGAAATAGTAGGCGGGCACGTGAACAATTCACCAGCCTTTTTACTGCGCTAACGCGATTTTCGTTTCCCAGAACTAACTTTCCACGAGGGTTGTATGGAAGCTTTTATGGCATCAAGCAAACGCTTTCAATACGATTAAATGTTGAAAGGCGCGTGAGGTATTTAAATTTCTAAATTCCCAACTTTAAAAAATTTCAAATATTTTAATATGCAGAACATTAAATAATTAGATTTCCTTAGTTTCTAAGTGTCACAATTTTCTAGTATTTAAATATTCCAACGTTAAGAATATTTGATTTTCCAGATTTTTAAATGAATCAAATATTGAAAGTTTTCAATTTTAAATGTCTTACGATTGGACTCGAATAAGAAGTTTTCCACTTATCGTATCGTCTAATCACAGATATACTTTTCATATGACATCGTTAAATGTATCACTGAGCAACTTCAGCGATCTCTTTAAATCATCTGTCTCCGATCTAACGATCCTTCAAATCCAAAGGTAGATTACGAACAATTAACTCACAGTCAGCTCGACTTCTTGTCGTCTGCGGTATCTCTGTGAGAAATTCGTTTGTGAAAGAAGAGCGCGATTTACCGCTACGGCAAACCAGCCGGAAGTTCCTTTCCCGCGACGCTTTCTTTGTCAGACTTCAAACGACTTTCCGCCTTTTTATCGAGCTACTCGTCGACGATCTTCTTCGCCGCGAAAATTTGTCCCGTTCCGGAAAGCGAAGACGAAGAATTTCGTTCGATAAAATTCAGCTGATTGTGAGGTACTCGGTGACTGACCCGCACAAAACAAATGAATCCCATTATCGAGTCTCTTTCATTTGTATTTTGCGTACTCTGCCATGGATGTTTATACGAACGTGTTCAGTAAGCAAACTGTGTTCATTGGCGTCTTAAATAATTTTTCATATTTTCATTTTTCTGGGAACGAACGAAAGTTAAAGGCACACTTTCGCAAATTTCACTTCGTTTAATGCTTTGAAGTTTCCAGTGAAACTCGATACTTTCCTTCATATGATTTTGCATACACTGCATTACGTTCGCGATGGATTCAATGCTGTATGGTAACAAATATTCGTATGATTTTTCTGTTTTATAAAATTTAACATAAGTACAGTATCGGTCAGAAGCATTTCGACATCTATCCGTTACATATATTGGAAACCTCTAAGAAATTTTAGTTCATTTTGTATAATATAGAGAGAGAAGAAGTAACAGCAAAATATATATATGCGAGGAGTATTCATAACAATTTATATTGAATATATACAGTGGTATAATAATTCACCCCGAAGAATTACTCGTATCGATTATTCAAGATCACATTAATCAAGCAGATAAAAACTAAATTACTATATATCAAATGTCTTCATGACAAATAACATACCTGCTCACGCGCTATTTAAAAAAAGAAAAAGAAACAATTCCAGAGTAAAATCGGCACGATACGTATAACCTAAAAATACCTATCGACTCGAATCTACATCGTATTGGTTGTCAGCAACCGTGTTAAAAGTAGATATACCAAAGCGTTAGGAAATCCCAGGCCGTAAAATAACAGATCGCGGAATACCCTTTTGCTCGTTTCTTCGAAACTTTTCCCTCGACTAACTAAATCTAAAATAATTTCTCGCTGTTCGTTCAATGCGTCGGCGCAACTAATCAACTCTGGAGTCGTATCTGTATCGCAAACGTTCACGTAATCCCGAAACAAATCACTTTTGATGTGACGTTCTATTCGATCAGGTCGGATAGGACAGGAATTGGGCCGCGATTCAACTTCTCGCCGTTTGAGAGTCGAAATTTTGCCACGCTGTCCGATATTTGTTTGGCCTAATTCGCTTTCTTTCTTTCTTTCTTTCTTTTTTTTTTTTTTTTTGCCGAACGCTTGGCGAGTTTCGCCAGTAGCAATGCATAATAACGAATGAAACACGATGTTTCGATGTCTTCCGTTTTAATTCGAGCTGACGCAACTTCTTTTCGTTTCTGAACGAGACTGTTGGCTCGTTGCATCGAACGATTTCGATCCTGGCCGTCGAGAAAGCTCGCGAATATATGCGATGCGCTGGTCGGCAATGCCTTCGAGCGCAAGAGACGAGCTGTCTAGAATTCACCGAGATATTCGAGAGTACGAGGAGCTCCGCGTCGACAAACAATTTTTTATCAACGCCCGGCGTGTTCTCCTATCGATTTTGGCTCGTAATCTCGACAAGGATTATGCGGAAGTGAGCGATACCCGTGTGGTGAGGGAAATCAATAATATCGTTGGACGATGATGCGCCAAAGGTAGAACGATAACGCTCCGTAATTGTCCTGTACTAGTTCATACTTGTGAAGACTGTCCATTAAATGTACAGGAATGTTTACGATCACCGAAGCGTTACAAAAAGAAATCTCAGATCTAATGAACTTATAGCATTCAACAGGGAAGTGACAAATATTTGACCAATGGAAACTTTGAAGTAAATCTGCTTGGTATTATATCAAATCGAGTTTTTTCGAAAACTTATTCCACTGTATTTATATTATATTTCCTGCAAAACTTTATACTTGAAGTCGAATTACTTCATAACTGTATCACCATATTGTTCATGGCGCGCAACGATATCCGAGCCCTTGTTCGCTCTCCGCAGTCTTCCGACAACTCTGACGCATAATCTCCGACGGATTACGGAGGAAACATCGAAGATAAACGCGAATCTGAAATCGGAATTGGCACGGAACCGCGACAAAACCGTTTCGACGATCGATGCTCGCCTTTGATCGGCGTAATTGTTTCGAAAGCAAGTAGTAACGAAACGTAGAAGCTAAAGCTTGTTGATGGAATAGGATGTTCTCTCTTGTCTCGCTTGAACGTCGTTACACGCTGGGATATCGTGTACTTACGCAGGGAAATAGAGAGAGGCAAATAGAAGATATGGACAAGGAGGAAGTGAGAGAAAGGGGTTACAGAAGCCTGTGAATTATGGGCGTTAGCAGGTCGGCTTGATAATGCGGTCTCGCAATGCGGTACAGTCGTTTCCTACGATTTGCGTTGTTTAACGAACTTGCGTTCCGCCTGCTTCCCTTCATCGATCGAAGATTCATCATAATCCTACAACGAGAAAGTACGTTAGAACGTTAATGCTCCTTCAACGTGGCAACGTCCACGAGAAGCCTCTTCAACTTGGAGATCTTGTTTGCGATCGCGGCGAACCAGTTCCGGACTTACGTCGAGCTCTTGCTCTATCTTTGGTATGTAAATGCAGATTACGCATCTGATGAATATTTATGGGATATATGTCGGCGATTCACGTGCAAGTGGTTTTTTCTTACGGTGTACTCCCTCGGAGTTGAAGAGTTTGTAAATACGTAGTTGAATAGTCTAAGGGTGTAGCCTAAGGGGTGGTTGGATGTTGTTCGTGGGAGTTTTCGTTCCTCCGTCGAAGTAGCAATTTCAGCGTCGTGCTTTTGTGTCGATGATAACATGAACAATCGGTGGTAATTGATTAAAAGGTAAATTTTAATTACGTTGCGACGCCACGAAATTAATATCGATCGCGGCAGGTTCGTGGTCATAGAAACTAGCCGATTAAAATTATAATATCCCCGATTTTCCTGGCTCAGCTACGCCGCTTTCCCTCATTTTGCCCAAACAATTTCCAGCATCCGATTCCGGCTCTTTATTCTCAGTTTACCGTTGTCGAAGTTTCGTTGCCGTTAGAATTTAGGATCTGTGGGTATCGCGTGGAGGAGGAAACTTTCCGCACTTTCATAGACTTGTCGAGAATTCTATCGAAGTTTCCATGTCACGAAAAGGGATTGCGATGAATTGTTTGGTCGCAGCACGTGGAAACGTTCCCCGCGGAAGCTGCCGGAAACGTGTTTGCGCGTTGTCTTCCGTGCCGTGTTTACGTAAGTTCGGACCGCTCGGCTCTTCTTCGAAACGGATTGTCGCGAAAAACGTGAAAGAAAAAAGGAATATTATACGGAAAAGTAGAACACCCGATAAACGTAGAGGATACCCTTGCTCGCTCGTTTGCACGAGGATCATCATCTATATTTCTCTCGTAATTTTCTTCGCGAGGATCATCATCTCTATCTCTCTCGGGTGATTTTCTCCCTCGCTTTTCGAAAGGAGAATAAGTCCATAGAAAATCACAACGCGCTTCATCCTGGCAAACACGTCAACATCGATATCCGTGGCGGCGTTATCGATACTGGTTTTTAATTGCATCCCACTCGTGTAATCCTAGATTAATTGCCCTAATCACGTGCGATGAGCTTGAGCGAAGCACACGAGGCAAACGGAAATTTCAGTATCATATAATATATCGTAGCTTTACGATCCTGCTACTTGAAGGAAACTTTTTTTGCTATTTTCTGAGGAATTAAGATATGAAATATTTTTCTATCTGTATAAAATAAATACGAAAGATATCATTTTAATAAACAAATAATATATATAATAACTTTTAACAATTATCATCAAGGCAAATCGTTTCATCGTGGTAAATTTTTGTTGTTATTTTAAAAATGAATGAAGTCAAATGGAATTAAGTGTCTTATTATTGTTTAATATCAGATAAAAAATTGAAATGTCATCGTAGAAAATTTCAACCGTGTTAGCCTTTAAGGTATAACAGGGTGGTTAAATCGGACGTTCATTCTCTGTTATACAAAAACAATAGTTACTCTTCTTGGCACTCGTATCGTCCCTTTTCGACGTGGCTATGCTGCTGACTAGCTGTGGTACGAATATATATTGTTCGTACATAGCAAGATGGTTAATGGAAGAAATGTAGGTCTGATTGATTTATGATGCAATAGGACAACCTTCCGTGACATATTCCTAAAAATAGGGTACTCGTATTTTTCGTTGCTGACCGAGATGCAAGTCTGTTATCTACATCTACAGATCAGAGAAAGAGCGAACAAAGTATCGTCTGATCGAGCAAAAGTTTCTACTTTTGTTCGACAGAAGTTGAAGCCAAAAAGTGGAAGGTACGAAGATCTGCGCGATATTTTCGACTGTCGATTGACCGATTGTAGTATGAGACTTCTATTCTCACAGTTAATAATCAACGCTATATAATACACTATATAAGATCGTAATTACTCGAATAACATCAATGAATAATTCCATTTAGAACACATACAATTTCTCACCAATAATACTGGAAGTAGTGTTCCAGTAAAGCCTGCATGTATTAACAGTAGCAAAGAACCCTACTTAGCTCTTATTTTATTGACTAGAAGTTACGTATGGTATGAAACATATATTAGACGCTATTTTTGCTTAGTTAAACAGTACGTATCTTATCGCTGCACCGTCTCAAAATGGCTGATAATCAGAATGATACTCGAGACTCTACGTAATTCAGTTGATGGGCCGTATCGATGATCGAAACAAATGTCAGGTCCCTCGAGAAGGACGAAAGTAGCAATTTCTCGGGGATCATTTGAAGGGTGGTTTCAGTGATGGGACGTAATAAGTCGGTAGTCGGTGTCGATAGGAATCGCTGACTTCGGTCTGGCTCCTTCGAGCCGGGAAAGTCCTCACGATTGAAGAGGGAAGCCTTTTCTTCCTCTGCCGCGCGATACTACAGCAGCCGAAAGTGCCGAAGTTACCTCGCGGCTTGCCAACTTGGAACACTTCAGACCCTCTTCACCGCTTTGCTTTCGTATACGCGATTTCTCTCTAACCCTTTTGCTCGACTCGTGCTCCATCTCGCGCATTTCTTCCCTCAGAGTCGAGGCAATTTCGCAAGGACCGTACTCTTGCTCGGAATAACGAACAAGAAAATACCCACGTATACGTAAGCTTCCGGCGAAATTCTGTCGCGCCTTATCTGTCTCCGCGATAAATTTCCGCGCCAACTCCGAAAATGATTTGTGGCTCGTATATAATTCATGTAAGAAGTTATGCATATATATGGGCTGTCGTGTATCTGGCGGAACAGTCAGGTATAGCGTGACTGTACGTGAAGAAATGTAAAATGCAATTTTTTCGTTCATCCTCGGGACGATATTTCTCGACTAGATAAGATATTGAATTAAAAAATTTGCCGAATTCGATTACATGTTCGAGCTCTATTTTCTCAAAAACGAAAATCTTAAACAAACAAGAATTTTACCGTATATTTTTCTATCTTTTCTCACACGTAGAATAATCTTCGATCAATTGTTATCGAATTATACATGCACGTGTGTTCAACGAGTTTTCAAACTCGATTTTCTCAAACACAGAGTCTTGTCCGAAGAAACTTTATCCCATATTTCTGATTCATGTTTTCGGTAAAACCATCTCGCCTCTAAACCAAACACCGGAAGTACGCTCTTAATTTCTTAATGCTTGTACATACCTGAATCTTCTATTCACTTGTTGTCTGTTGAATTGTTTTTTGATTCCTGTCTTTTCTTTGTTTCGTTGCAGGTGAGTATTCCACAATATGGATAAGGAGGCCCGTTTAATTCTGAAAAACGAAGAATCCAGCCAACGAGTGCACATAAGTATAACAGAGGTTGAGAAAAAGTAAATTAGAAGTACGTCGAACGTTGGAGAAATTCCATTTACGTGGCTAATCACGAGCCAAGGGTGGCTCTTACGTTTTTCGTCGAGACCACTTTGCGTTTTCGCTTTTTTTCTGCTTTTCTACCACCACTATTGTACCAAATTAAAAGACCTAGGCTTTCTCGTGCCGAAGCCAATTCGTAGCAGGCTTCTCGAGCCTTATTCGAAAACGCGGAGACACGGCCTCGTCTGTAGGCTATCCGCGCTTTCCTCGGCATTTTTCATGAAAATAGAGTCCATTGTTCGCGCGGTGATCGTCCCTGGACGAATAGCTTCGTTCTGGTAATTGGAGCAGACCTGGCACGGAGTACCAATTAAACTTATATCTAGCGATGTCTTTGTTGTCGCCGGTTGAATGCGGTCGCGTGCCTAAATTCCTAGCTAAATGAGTTTGCCGGCCATTGATTCGGTAACGATGTCGCGGTGAAAATTCCCTCGCTCGTATTTCGATAAACGACGAAATCGTGGTAGCTTGATCGGATCAAGGAAGAATATTATCCTGTTAACCGAAGAAGACGAGATAACTCGTCGTTCGTATCGTGTTCGTCTTTTCGGGAATGAATTTATTCTGATCGGATATTTTTTTTATGGAATTTTATTAGTATTATTAAATTTCTTTCTATAAAAATATATATAGGAGAGAATTCTATACGATATGTATAGAAGAAAGAAATTAGACTTGTAACTTGCCAATTGTAAATTGATATTTATACTTGGTAAATTTTTGTGTAAAAGAGGCTGGGAAAGATAAATGGACAACGGAGAGAGATATAGGAAATAGTGGTAACAAATGAAATACTTAAAAACACAAAAGGGAGTCTTAAAAATCAAAGAAATCGTAGTTTTCTCGTAAATCAAATCTAGCTTTAATTATTTCCATTCGATTGCCAATCTCTTAGACATAGGAATAAATGATATCGTATTTACATTTACATGGACTGAAGCCATTCTGAAGCCAACTGAAATTGATTTGTCTCGACGAATTTTTAATTCATATAAGCATATTATAAATCATATATCATATAAGCATTCATATAATCATAAAAGTTTCTAATTAAGGGGCGAACGGTTTATCGTATTATGTGATATAATACACCTTGATATTTCAAGATAGATAAAAATTAAGATTTATAACGATACCGACGGAGGCGAAATGGAATTTTTTTCCAGTTATAAAATGTCTATCTTTCCTTGGAGGAAAACTTATTGGCTTTATCGCGGAGAAAGTGTCACTTTCGTAGCTGTTAAGCGAGGCGTGGAATTTTCATTACGCTCTCTATACTTGGTAGTTTCGCGTTTCATTCGCCAAGATTTTCCCGGCGAATTCTCCTCGTTACGTAGTCTTTATATAACCGGCGTTTCTCCACGCGGCACGCGCGATAAATACATTCTTAATCAGCGTTTCGTAAACACCGTGCTGAGAGTGAAGTTCTCGTCTCGGAATAACAGGCTCATCGGACTCGTTTCGAATGCTAATTAACCGTAGCAAATTCTAACGAACGATCCGTTTTATAAACCGAGTTAAGAACATGGCTCTAAAGACGTCGTACGAACTTACCTACGAGGAAGCAGATCGCTTCCTTGTTTCCCCTCGTTTCTATCATCGAGTTCTCTTCTTGCTTCGACGGCAGATTTGATAGAAATGGAAGTACGGCGAAACGATGCTGTAGATTGATCATCGCGAGATTATTATAAAGTTATCTCGATGGAGGATCATCTTCGAACATTTCGCTGTATATCGTAGCGAATCGCAGAACGTCCTTCCAATATCGCAGTAGCAAATACAGGTACAAATACAGTATAAATACAGGAGGATTTCAAAGTTATCTCCATTACCAAGTTATTCTGTTACGATCAATTCTTCGTATTCTTTGTCCTCGTTTGTTCTTTTTTCGTCGCTATTATGCAGTGACTACAAAAGGTATTGACACACCAATGTATTTATTATAGCATTTACATGCCAATAAATTAGTTCAAGTTATATTAAATTTCGTATTATTTAACAGCAACGTTTACTCGACCACAAAAATTTGATGCTATGAGAATGAAATGCCAGGTTTAATAAAAATAAAAACGCTTGATTGGAAAATAAGGATATATGCAAATACTTTTTGTAACTATTGCACATCTGTCTGTCTACTGTCTAGCATCTACTTTTTGCATAATTGGATTTTAGTGCGTTTTTTCACGATTTTCTATACATGTATGGTCACATCTGGAGATTGTAGGTAATCAAATTGAATCAGTTTCCGTTCTAAATCCTGGTAAACACTAATTGCAAATATATGCACGGATTTCACAAAATACGAACACATGGTGTAGCAGGAAGGTGAACCGAGTGGTTTCTCTCATGGCTGCTTTCTGATCGATCGATGGAGGATGCATTTCGTTGATAGTTTCTTTTGCTCGGTTGGTTGCATTTACGTTACGTTATCGCTTTTTCCTTTCTTCTCGCACTCGTTCTCGCAGTCGAAGTCGTTTAAAAATTGCACCACGTGAAAAGCTTTTACCATAATTATTGCATTGTCCGACAAGGTTTATTGTTAATTCTGTCGTAGCCACGACCAATGGTTTTCGTTCTCCGTCATGCACTTTTTATTATTTTCCCTGTTACATGTTTCATTGTTCTAATACTCTCAAGTAGGAAGGTTCTCTCCACCGAAACAAAATAATTACGCAACGTTTCTGAAAGCGTTTATTAAGCCGTTTTCATTTACAAAGATCTTGTGTTCTAAATACGTTTGCCTTTTATTTCCTTTCAGACTTCTCGCGTTTCATAAAAAACAAAGCTATCAAATTCTTTCAAACTCGGTGTTGTATGTATACGTAACACTGTACACTCGTAAGTTATTGATTATCTGAACAATAAATGTATTTATTTTCGGTAAAAGTACTTCCAATACGATAATACGTTGACTTTATAAAACCGCTCGAAAAGATATGTTTCTATTGATAATAAATAAAATAATTTTTATACAGAGTATAGGGAGAGAATACAGTAAGTCACATGCTTTATGTTTTAGGGAAAGACAATGTTTAAATTCAGCACGTTGTTCATCGATCTCGTCTTCCCAGAATTATCTCCCTATTTGGTTTTCAGACTAAAAGTAGTGCGTTTTTTCACCCTCTTCATGGTTTTACAAATATTTTATAAATACGTATCGACGTTAAAATATTGGAAATATTAAAATATTGTTTCTTAATAGTTATACCTCTATTTGATTTATAAAACTTCGTTAATCTATCAGTTACATTGAAAGACCTACATCTTCGAGCTCAACAGGTTCTTTCCATTTTCTACAGCTTTTTCATCGCAAAGTAACAGAATCAGAAGTCATCAAAAATCAATGAAAGGATCAGTATTTCCCTTTCCTATTTTATCAAACCAGTCGTTTTCGGAATAAAGGTGTTTTTCGCACTTTCCTTTCACTCGTTAATTTTAAATTATCGATATAGTCAACAAAGTTATTCCACGGTGTTTTAATTAAATTCGACTAGGGACACGAGGGTGCATGTGTTTCTCGATACGTGCCTAACATTTCTCGTGAATCGCGTTCACGGAGGCTCTCGTGGCTCCCTCGAGGCAGTCCCGACGACGACGACGACGACGAGAGTGCTCGTTGCGCTGACATGGTGGAAACGCAATGAAAATGCTCGACAGTTAAGAAACGCAGACATCAACGATGTCCTACGTGAGAACGCGCCGTTGACCGACAGACTGTGCAAGAAGAGGGTCTGAATTGAGTGGCGAACATGTTGTTTGACGAAGAATGGTCTGGCAAAGAGGCAAATGCGGAAAATATTTGGAGCATCCGAGTAACGTCGTAGTAGAGGGTTGAAGATGATCCATGAGATTCATTTGATACAGAGGAACTCTCTTTATGAATGGAACGCTTCATTTTTTATTAACGCTAGAGTTATTAAATCCATAAAAATGGTAGGATACAGATTTTCTGTTCTTGCAATTAGTACACTAAAAACATGCAAGTGCTTTCGACAAAAATAACGTTGACATTTATTGAAACAGAAATGCAATTACATCTATATATATCTACTTATTTACGTGTGTACAGTGCACAGCAGTGAGCATATGAATAGAGAAATACTGGAAAATTCAGGCAATTGTATTATGAAAAATCGCATTGTTATTGTTTGGAGAAAAAATTCTTTTAATAAAATAGCAGGAAATCTTTATATGACATCGAACTTCGTTAATAATTATCAAATGCTCAATTGAACAAAAATTTGGAAGCAACTCTATATTTACAATGTTTCAAAGTACACGGAATATATTTTCAAATGCTTTTACAAAGAAAAATAGGCCTGAAAATTTTCACAATGCGATTAATTGAATTTACAAGCGAGCATTTGTCTATTTGTACATTCACCACTGTACATATTACAAATAGGTAATTGTACTGTTAAGGCTGTTCGTGAAGGAGAAAATACGGTACTTTCTCGACTACTTGTTTCTTTAATTTACGCATTTGTCTCTGAATGGTATACAGTTTGGCGTTGTTAATTACTGATCCTAGCAACGAAGTTTCCGTGTATTTATTACCGGCAACTTTGTCCTGGTTAGAGCGTCGTAAGCTCGCAGAACTAAGTTGTAAACCGCCACAGCTTTTTATTTATATCGCGTTATGTTTAAACTGACAGGCCAATGTACGATCGCGTGAGGGGCTGTTAATAAATTTTCAACGACGTCAAACTGCCATTATGGAATACATAAAATGCACAGGGGCTGACTAATGGAAAAGATGTCTACAGGCAATTAACGTATTTCCACAGGGATTTAGCTGATCCATTTAATGGTCGAGTAAGACTCGTTTTATGCCAAATTGTAGCAATCCTGTAAACGAGATCGTCGAAAAAAAAAAAAAAAAAACGGTGTCAGCCGTAAATTTCGTGCGAGATCCGTTTCTTAAAGATAATTCTAATGAGGAATTAAGGCGAAACGATACACGCGTAAATTCTCGAAGCAACTGCCTCGAGATGGCTATCTATCACTCGAGCTAGCACAATGTGTTCCGTGTAATAATTACCAGAGATTTTTTTCTAGTCTGAGGTTATCAATCATTTACGCAATACAACAGACGCGGTAACGAACCAAGTGTGCTATTAGCAATGAAAAAATTCCGACATACGCCAAGCTGATGCATAACTCTTTTACTCACTTACCGATTCGCTGAACACTTCGAATCACGGACTACCAGCGATCATACATATAATATAATCATAATAAATAATTCATTCTTTACATTTTTAATTCTTTAGTTGGCTACGCTCCGTTTCACAAGTATTAGGGCACCTACTAATTTCGTACGAAACGTAAAAATCAGCCTAAAACATTAAAATTTTATGTTCTTGCAAGATTGAGATCCACTATACATAGAAAGTAAGAATGTGTTTAAACTGTTTGGAAGAATTACACTGGTATAGTAAATTTGTAATATTTATGTGCTATCTTGAACAGATTTCTAATGTAGGTATTGAGAAAATTGAAGATGGATTAGATAGGACGCTGGAAAAAGAGTCTTCAAAATCTGAATCTGTACTGTAAATCCATAGCATGAATGGAGGCAATTAACAAGAAATACGATGATGATGCGAATGTCAAAATTGATCAAACTGATGGGGAAAATATGGACAAGAAGAAAATTAATTTCGTTAACGTTTCAAGTGAAATAATAGCTTTTAAAGGTTTTATCAATTTCCTACTAATTTTTTAGGTGTACTTAAATTCTCATAAGTATACTAATATTTATGCATGTAGCTACTACAACTGGAAATGTGACATAACCGCCCACTTGAACATGAATGTTTAAAGTTTAACAAATTGGTTCGAATCAGATCTTTGTGGACGAAGTTGCCTTAGTTTCTTGTATCTACTGTAATTTCGTGGTCAGACGCCGTCGATTATGGAAAGTGGGCTGTCGTTAATTCAGATGTACTGGGCGAGCATAGAAAATGACTCGTTTAATCTCGTCTCCTTTTTTCCCAGGAACTCGACATTATTCTTGCTCGCGATCTCACCGAGAATGCGAAAAATACACCTTCGTGGAAAAAAGGAGCCTCATTAAACGTTTCTTTGTCTGCAATTACATGCTTTACTAAAATGCGATGGAACGAACGTTCCATCAGCCTTTGTTTTCTGATTTTCGGAGCAATCCGCGAATAACGTAGGTTTGCCATGCAGCAACTCCTGCGAACTATTTCGAACATAGGTACAATTATTTCATTGAATTTAAAACACTGTTGATGGTAACATGAATAACTGATTGTTCGTTTGAGAGGAAAAGTGGGTAGGCTAGTTGGAGATAGTCAACGTTGAATATGTTGATTTTTTTTTGTTTAACTGTGAAGGTAGCAATTTTCAACACGAATGAAGGAAAAATGCTACGTAATTAATGTTCTCTGGAAACGAGCGTGGGAGAATTTCCTTGAGTGCCTGTTGGTTATTTACGGTCTCTCTTCCTATTTTTTCGGTTTCCACAATACCATCTTACTCGAGGTGAATGAATTTCTATGCTGGAAATTTCAGCTGCGTTATTTAACAGCTAGTCGCACTATAAGTCGATTGGTTTTTTACGATCACTTGTAGAATTTTCGAATCTTGTTTATAATTTCTTCTTTCAAAAAAATATCCTGTATTAATCGTAAATAGTATTTGAGATATTTCATAATAATCTGGTATAAGCAAGATATTATTACTGGCTGGCTTTCGAAAGTTAATTTCGATTTCACATGAATCTTCGAGTTTTCATTTCGAGGGATCATATGACTATCAGAATATTCGAGTGTTTGTGATCTTCGAGTGGAATCGATGGCGCGTTTGCGTTATTTTGAACCAGTGCATGGAAGAAGGCAATAACAGGACGAGACTCCGTCCGAAGCATTCGCGATATTGCACCAGGAAGATAGCCCTGGCGTATGTGGAACTTGTAATGAAATTCTATTGGTTAGTAACTCCGACCACAGTCTCCGTATCCTTTGCTCCCTCTTTCTGTTTAACATGCGTGGACACACGTGCACGCAACGTGTACATGTCGATGCCAGGACACGAGCGTGTCGCTTGGTAACATGACTTAACTTGGTGCGACGCGTTGTTCGTCCTTGGATCAAAAGGATATTGACCTTTGTCAGGTGGCAGAAAGAATGACATTTTCAAATTAGGTAGAAAGCTTCAGATTAGATGGAAATTTTCATATTGGATAAAAAGTTTCATATTAAACAGAAATTTTCATATTAGAAATATTAGAAGTATTAGGAATAGGGATTTTAAGAATATCGAATTGTTTGTCTAACTGTAAAAAGAAATTATATTACAGGAATTTTTATCGTCGCATTTTGAGTAGGATTTGAAAACATAGGAATTGAAATAGTTTTGACGCCAAAATAAAATTATGACTAAATGTATTAAAACAATTGTAAGTTGTACAGTGCAACACAAGACAGCTCGACAGCCATTATTCATTAAATAACCCTTTCACGTATCTTCCACGTATCTTCCACGTAATATATGCTGACATCCGCACATTCTTTCTTTCGTCGTATTACAATCTCAGTCACTTTAAGCAAACTATTCTCAGGACATATTCAGTCACATCCGCCCTAAACCTTGCATGGGTATTGCTGGTCATGGTGTTTATCTACGTTTTATTTTCTTATTTCCTTACTCTTCTTTTACACCTTAATCTCAAGTATAAATACAAAATTTTCTTCTTCGTTCTTGTAATATATCTTCAAAAATTTGTATTCTTATTAAAGATCAAAGTATATATCGGTATTAATAACAATACTTAGTTCCTTCAAAATTTGATGGTTTAAAGGGAACAAGATGCTCTCAAATATTTACATGATCGTAGGATTATTCTCTTATTTTTCCACGATTAATTTTGATAATAGACATAGTCGCAAATGATGATACGCGTGGAAACATAATTTGGTCCTTTTAACACAGTCGACGTCCACAAATCTCTTCCACCAGTCCATTAGCTTTTTCTTGCCAGCTAGCTTTTTTTCCGGACTTTTCCGTCCGAGCTTGAATTTCAGTTACCTCTGCGCCTTTCCATTGGTCTGACGAGTTAAGACCACTTCTACTGATACGGGCTAACGCGATGAAAGAAACTACTCGGACGGAAACTCGACCTCGAGGTGTTGTCATTGAAAATAAGGTTATCGAATTCTATTGAAAATGGCGTAGAATTTTCAACCCTACATCGCATTCACAAAATTTGAGCAATAGATCATTTTTCCTGCCAGATGAATCGTCGTAAACCGATTCATCGAATCGGCATTCACAATAACATTTGATATTTTTTCGTGGCGATAATCTCGCTGACGCATGACGGAAGCAATCGATTGTTGTACGATGATCGTGGATGATGAAGAGCGCGCTTGTTAGTATCGACACTCGTTGGCTCCTCTCCCTTTCGTAAACGATTCATGGCCACGGACCCGAAGCAAAAAACGGTGATTGTACTGCGGGATATTGCGATCCAATCATACGTAAAATCAGCCGTGTTACTCGACCGATACTTTTCCATCCCAATGGTATTTTCCTGTTGCGGCTGACCCTTTCGTATCGACGACGCCCAAAGCGATATTCGATGCTTGTGTCAGGGATCTCGTGAAAGTTTGCGCCATTGGCTTCCTCTTTTTCTGAGATTTTTATCGGGACAAGTGACGCGGTGCTTGCAGTGATTGGCCGTAATTTATATGTAGATCGTGTGTACAGCCACCGTGCCAGCCCCAATTCTAACGAATTTTCCTCGGATACTGTGATCTGCATATTTACAAGCCGCTTCCGCCCTTGTTTCCTCCTCATATTGTCTTTTCTCTCCCTCGCTTATCTCCTTCTTGTTTTGTCATGGAAAATACAAAGTGCAGTTTTTCATAGAATAATGACGGAAGTTGCTCGCAACTTTCTTGATCTGATCAGGCGGAAACTATGGCAAAGATTCGTACACGAAACATAAGTCATTCTCTTTTTCTTCTCTTATTATGTACACATTGTATTATATATTATATTATATTATACATATCGTCTCTCCTCTGCCTCGCTTATTTACTGCTTTTTTTTGTCATGGAAAAACCGAAACTCAGTTTTTCATAAAATAATGACGCAACTCCCTCGTAAGTCTCGATCTGATCAGACGAAAGCTATGGCAAGAATATGTTCATAAAATACAAGTCACTCTATTTCTCTTGTCTGCTGTTCGGATTTTTCAGTATTCCAGTATTCCAGTATTTTTCATGCCACTCGAGGAATTTTTCTTCTCGCTGAGGCCATAAATAAAGAAAACGCTGCCCTAGCGTAGCAGAAAATTTACAAAGCTACGGTCTAGTTCCAGCAGAGAATTTCTGGTGAGAATTGTTGCAACTCCTGAAACCTCTATTGCCAGGACGTTCTGTCATTTACTTAATAATGTGACTAAGTTAATAATTCCACACTTCCAGATATATACTATAAATCTATTGTAAATCTACAAGATATCTATGAAAAATCACAAATCGTTTATTTTAATCTAAAATCCATATATTCTGGCTATTCTACCAATATATCCTGACGATTCTTGACAAATTAATCTTGGCAATCAGAGTGCGAATATAGATTGAGACCAAAATTTCCAATTCCATACCAACTATCCGATGTAGAAACGGTTTCTCGTAGAGATACCGTTCTGTTCTCTTCGTCAATGGATGATACCATTAATCAGCTGTATGAGAACAGCAGGTGGAATATAGCAGATGGACTTGGCTGGTGCGGTAGATCGTCCGACGCCTGGCCACATGATGCTAATGACCCGACAAATTTTCCAATTGTTCCCTATCATCGAAAGGATCTCATCCCTGGTGGCGTTTGATAAACGACCTTGATCACAATGGGTCAAAGCTTCCCCCGCGGAAACAATCCGACACCGGTGTCTGTCCGATTTTTCACCGGTTCTCATGGAATTTCTCTTTTCGGATAAAGAGAAGGAACATTTGACCAATTTATAGATCGGACAATGGAGAGTTTATCAGTCTTCATGGTCCTTGCGCGTCTCGTCTTATTATGCGATAATTACTGTACTCTTCTTTAGAACGATATTGTGGCAGACTATTTTTCTTTGAAGATATCTGTAAAAGGATGCTTGAAATGAAAGTATTTCTTTGCTTCTCCTTTTCGGATTGGAGAGATGTATATCTGTGATGAAAATGCCTTAGCATAGTTATTATATTTGAAGAAAGTTAGGAATTTCAAAGTTGAAAAGATTGGAAGAAGTTCATGGATTGTCATTTAACATTAATTTAAATTTAATTTCAAACTGCGAAATAAACGAATATACGTGTAATTGGCGTACTTGGTTAAAGAAATTCTCAAGCAGATACAAGATGGATATAATTTCAACTTAATCGTAATCTATATTACGTATTGAATCTTTATTAAAAATGAAAGATGCCCTACGACTTCTAAGCAAAAATGCATCGCAAGGTACTGGAGGAATGTACATATATTTTCTATGAGAAACATATTTCAGTATAAAATATCGTAGACTGAATGCATAAAAATCAACGGCTGATATAATCGACTAAACTGAAAACAATATATATACATCTTCATACTTCAAGTGCGCATAAATATCGTTTGCAACGTGTATTTCTATATCAACGTCGCTATCATTAGAGATTGCTTATAGACACGCGCGTGGAATATCAAGTTTTGATTTACATCAGGAGTTCGAGGTTGAACACGTGCCTTTGGAGAGGGACTATACAGGACAGAAACAATTGGCCCCGCAATTAGGAGGTACAAAGGGCTTCAAGCGAAGGAGAACACGACGATGAACAATGCGTTTGGGCTGCAGCTCGTGACAGCTTCTTTGAACGTTGCGCAGGCGCCACGGCGTTAATCTGGCTCGTGTTACACAAACGGTAATCCGATAAATTGCAACAGACTCATCGATTGAACTCTACACTAAGTCGTAAAGATCATACAAAAGTTTCCTCTGCACGTTTTTCCTTCGAGCTCGTTGGTCGATTTTAATCTACTGACCTAATTTCACGGCCTGTCTGAAGCGTTTTGTCTCGGGAGCCGGGACCGCAAGAGAAAAAGGAGCCTCTTACGATAGCTTCTTACTAATTGAAATCCACGACAAAAGAAGACAGAATGAGACTGGCGAGGTGAAGAAGCTTCGCGGGCAAAGGGGTGGCGGGTCAGTTCTTTGTGGAACAAGACTCAAGTAATGGACGGTCTCATTGAGAGTCGTCCTGTTCTTTTTGCTTCCTTTCTTTCTCCGGAGACTCCTTTGATTTGGAAACGAGGAGCAGCTTGTTTTCTTCGTAAATGAAAATCGAAAGTAATAATCAAGCTCTTTAACGTGGAAAATTCACCGAGCTTCGTAAAACGTTACGATTCTCGTTGATCCTCTTTGCCGATCGTAGCAAACGGCCGATAAGAAGATAGCAGTCTCGCTGTTGAAGGTACGTGGCGCGATTCACACACGTCGATGAAAACTTTCAACTTCGTATTCTACGAGTTAGTGTGTTTCACTCTCTATGCTCGTCGAGCGTTGGTTTTCGAGCGTAGATGGCAGGGACAATCGCGTGTTATCCCCGTCTAAAGCTCCGTTTCTTTGTCTACTTCCGCGCCCTCGAGAACTTTCAACCCGTTTAAGGTAAATCCGTGAATATTGCTGCTACGCGTGGCGGACAGAAACAGAAGAGTTACTCTTTTCTTCTTTTTTTTTTCTTTATTTTTCACATCTGAAATTTGGAACGCCGGGTATACCTAGCTATCTGTGCGCGCATAGTTGACGCGCGAGTGAATAGGTGTTTGTATTTGCGATTCGACAGGAACGCGCGAAATAGGTGGATCCGTCACGCTGATACGTTTCGAGATTCGAAACTCGTTGGCAAGGTATAAGCCCTCCTTTGTCTCGAAATATGAAACGATACGCGCGCCGTTTTCCCGTTCGTTCTTTTTTCTCTCCTTCTCTATCATTCCTAAACCCTTTCTCGCTCTCCTTGTTCACAGTTTCATTTCGTAACGAACAACTCTTCTGACGATGGAATGGAAACTGTATGTGTGGCGCACGATTCGTGGAATTTTCATCGCCGCTCCATCGGTCGTGAAAAATCCATTCGCCTTAACTTTTGTCTCTTGCAATTAAATTTCATATTTTTCTACGCTCTTTGTTCTCTTTTTCTTCGCACTTCGTTTATTGTTTGCCCGTACGCGGTTATTTTCATGCGTTTTGTACCAACGAAGCGATTACCGGAGAGTAATTGAGAAAAAGAAAAGAGAATCGTCGTATCTTGCAACGTTTCAACCTCTCTGAATATTCGAGCTGGAATGTTCGTGGCGTGGACTTGCGATGCAAATAAGCTGCTGGATCAAACATCCGTCGACAGTAGTCCGAAATGAAATTACTCGGTCGCTTCTCGAAGGACAATGCGTTTAGTCGCGTGACACACAGGTGGCCAGAAGATTAAATCGAATCAGAGCACGAAACTGACGTGCATTTAATTAGGTCGTAATCACGTTCCACGCTGGGCTGCGTGGTTCACGCGTTCTGCGAAATGATCTCAGTCGTTTCTTCGGACGTCTTCATTTAATTGAATAAATTAGCAACAACCTAGAAAACCGTTTTGTATGCCGTGTCCACTTCCAGGACTTTCCTCTAACGCGTCCGAGAAAGCGTTGAGAACGTCTACAAGCCCGTTAAATATTTACTCCTCTGTACTTTTTCCGACGTTTACGCTCTGTTGGGGGTTCATGCGAGATTTTATGCTCGTCACCTAGACGTTTGTAGTCTCCGAGGCAATAAACTTTGTTCCTGGATGACGTATAAAGTGTGATATATCTGAACGAATAAGGCTTCTTATTTTCTTGGTTGTCGATTTATCAGAGATTGACTCTAGAACTGTCGACCCAAATTTAAAACTTTTCGTATGACCATCTGATATGATATGATCTGGCGTGACAAAGATCTCAGAAACTAAATCGACATTTTCACTTTTTCTGACTTTTTTAATTCTATTCCTTTGATAAACAATTAGAATAATAAACGCGCTATTTTTGTAAGTTCATTTTTCGTAACGAAGTAACATCAGCGTAAACAAATTCTGAGCCAAATTGAAAAAGGTAATAATATTTATAATATCTTGACTTTCCTCTATTTCCCAGTTTATGCTTTCTGAACTTATATTATATACTTATATAATTAAAAGAAAAGAGATCTTATTCATGATATCTTATTTAAAAAAAAAAACTATTCAAAGTCTTAAAAATGCGACATTGTAATTGTACAATATCATTAATTGATCATCCTGACTACCGTTGTTTCTAATGGAAACGCTCACGTGTGACGTATCATGGAAAGAAAATTATCCCATTGTGGCTGATTTAAATCGAGGCTTAAACTTTCTATTTAGCTTTAAGTATAATTAAACATAACGAAGATGAATTTGCTTTCACTTTCCTCGAACTGTTAATCAGTAAAACCGAAGATCTCGTCTGCATAACGCATCATGAAACGTAGCGTACTTTCATCGTGATATCCAGATAATCTTGTTTGTATTCACAGTTTTATAAGGAACGCAACATGAGTAAGCAGAACAAAATGGAGGCGAATTAAGTCGTCATGGTGATACGATCAAGATCAAACCATCCACAACTCCGGAGAACAAAGTTCCAACTGTTCTTATTTAAGTTTCACAAGCCACGATGGCGTGTGCGAAGAAAATCACTCGCGGAGGCAGCCTGCTTTTTCTTTCTTCCATGGAACTTGCAAAAAAACTTTAATCGCATGTCCCGTTGCATCGGGGAAATTTAAAATTACAATCGGTGCGCGAGGAATCGGTTGAGCGCAAGTAACCAGCGAGACGACGCCGAAAAAGTTGCATCTCGCAAGACGAGAATCTTGCTGTTCTTGCCAGCAGCCGCAATTTATTATCGTGCGCTACGCGCGATGCTTCCTCGGCATATATAAATGTCATGACAGCCGTGACGAGTCATCTTCCTTCGTTTTAGGTTCCGCTTTACGAGTCGCCGAGAGACGGCAAAGATCGCGTGCCGCATTGTGGCAATTAAAGAAAGACGAGCTGGCCGTAGGAACCGTAGTTGTCATTACGAACTCCTATGCATTGATCGTAACATGAAAGTCGTTGCTTGATCAGATGGCAAGCTGAATGCTGATAGAAGCTTCAATTAAGGAAATCGAGACGAATCGCTGATACATAATTGAACTGAATTTTTCAATCTTCGTACCAAAGATCGAGGTAAAAGATATAGTGGTGTTTGCCAAGTGTTTCGTGTATACGGTGTTTATGTATAATATATAAATACAGTTATTGGAGTTTTTAAAACTGTTACAGACAGAAGCGAATATTATAAAGTGAAATTAAACCAGAACGAACTGCAGGTTTTTTTAAATTGCACTTTGTATATTTTGTATATTATAATCGGTGCGTTCACTCATACATTACAAGAATGATTAAAAAGTGCAAAAGGAACACAATTCGTGTCTTAAGTGGCTTGAAGAAAAAAATGAACAATTATTTTAGGAGCAATAGAAAATTATGCAAACATTTGTCATAGCATATAGATAGTCCATGGATACGTAAAAACAATTTAATAGACCTCGAACTGTAATAACATTTAAATTAATAATTCCAAGAGTATCTTAACCTGTTTTTTCGGAGAATAAAAAATACATAAAAAATTGTGAGATAAAATTTAGAAAATGATACATTTATACAAAAACACATAAAATTAATTAATTAGTACATACTATACCAGACTGTGAACCACTTAATTTCATCTCGCAACATTCTTCTCTATAATCGTTTTAAAGATATCGCCAGACCAACTTAAGTGCGACACTCTATGTCCTACAATTAAATTCAACTACAGTGGTATTAAGCGCTGTGCATTACGGTGCCTTGCACCACATCACGTCGCGTTTACCTGACTATGATAAAAGGGAGGTTTAATCAGAGCCGGGCCTATCATTTGAACGCACGCGAACATGAATGTTCGATCGGACAGCGATACTTCTTTTTGGTCGTTGATTACGATATTCTTTGCTCTCATTGCCTCTCCAAGAAACCCGATAATAACCGACTCATTTTATTGCTGTCTCGATGGTCAGCGAGCCGTTCAATTAATGCGGTCCGACAGAAGGACTGTTGTAAGTGTCATCCTTATTTTTCGCGATAATAGCGTCACCGAGCTCGCTTTGCGGTTACACTCTCGCCTGTTTTCGCGCGTTAATGACGATCGTGGTCATCCGATTCTTTTTCAGTGTCTGTCTTCTTGAAAAAATTCTGTTCGCAGAAGCCGCCCAGTCGTCGATCACAAAACGACAACACCGGTTGAATCTCGGATTAATTACTCGACGAACAGGCTCTCATCGATCAATTGCGATACACTCTCTGCCTGTTGATTACTGTTGCGACGCATATTCATTGGTTAACAGGAGACGTCATTGGTCGTCTTTGATTAGCGACGTACGCGAAGTTGTCATAGGAATGTTGGATAGCTTTGCCAAGAGTGTCTGCCTCTTTTTTCCTTTTTTCTTTCTTTTTTTTCGAAATCCAGGTCAGATTTTCTCCGTAGAGTAGGATTCTGTCTGACGCGATCATAAAATTGCTACTAGCGTCGTGTAACGCGATTTGGAAGATAACAATGAAAAAGAAACGCTTCTCGAGGAAATAATATCAAATTTACGAATGGAGAACACACAAATTCTGAAGCTGAAGGAGATTCATCCGGCAAAGGAAGTCTGTAATGGAAAGAAAAGCCATAAAGCGATGTCGGTGGAACTGCCTTTCTGCTTTACGTTATTCTATAGATTTAATAAAGAAAATTTTATGCTTCTATTACTTAAAAATAAAGTAAAATATACATTGTTTTCTAAGACAAACTTTTTATTTCATTCTAACTTTTCGCGCTTTGGATTTCGTACAACAGGAAACATATATCTCGCGTTCGAAAAGTCTCTTACGTGACAAACGTTGGTTTTTTCCAGGTACGCGATGAATTATCGTTGCTTCCAAAGCAATCATTTTTAAAGATTAATATCCAGTGTTAAATCTTCTCTGTTTTCCCCATAGAAACTCGATCGACCAAGTTCGTCCATAATTCAATTTAAAAAGGGAAAAAAGAGGAGTTTGGTCGTTCGTGTGCACGTGCCGTAGATTTAAGTATTGCGACTTAAGCGGATTTTCACAAAGAGAGTACGTCCTCGATAATTAAACCAGACGCCTAGGGCGTAGAAGGGCAAGTAGTCGCTGCTTTCTTCCCCTATCTCGATTTCGAAGGTTAATTAACTCCCTGCGCGTCTGATAAACCAACTAATGCTCGTATAGATTTAAGTCGGCGTCGTGATCTGAACTTTGCTTAAGAATCACCGTATTGCTTCCTTCTCCCCATCTTTTTTTCTTCTTTTTAACATTCAACAGCTCTGCTAATACGAAATTAATTTAACTAATCGATGACCACCCATATTTAAATATGCTGATTATTTAAAATTACTATAATCATCTACACGGCTAGTATCTGATTAGCAGTTTAAAGGTAGCGGCATTATTGGCGAGGTAAGAATTACACCAGTAAAAATACTCGATGCGATAAGTCGATATTAAATTGCAAATGGTTGCGTGTTACAGAATATTGCCGCGTAACGTTCATGCCTTTGTGGGACGAGAAAAAAATATTGCTTTGAGGAAAAAATGTTACCGCAAGTTAGCCGTTGGCCGAATCGATTAATTTTCGCTGACTACAAACTCGATAGAATTCTCTAGTACTTTGCCGTCGCTTGTCAATACTTCTTCATCCTCCGAAATATAGGACACGTGTTTAATTGAAATCAATCTCGTTCGCGATAAAGTCGAATGTTCTCGAATGGAAAGAGAGCTCTCTTCCACGACCAATATAATTGTTGCTCAAAGCGCGTGATCGTTCAATGAATCATCTGTCTCTGAGGGGAGAACAGTTTTGTTGATCGGAAAACGTGTTTTTATTGATTCGTTAAAAAAAGCTGCAGAGGACACTTGTTGATAATAAAAGCCATGAGTACGGTCTGTCTCGATTTCAACCCTTGAAACCGATGAAGGATAATTCATTTTACTCTCTGTTCCATACTTGAATTTTAAGATCGGTTTCTCAATAATGTTCATAAATGGACTGTGCATATTTCTGCATTTCTAAAGAATTTAAAAGTACATGCAGAAATGTATAGGATGTCGTAGTGATATTATTAGACAGAAAATAATTTCTCATGCACGAATTAATCTTAATCGGAAAGATGTGAAAGTCTGCCAAGTACACGTGTAAGCACTGTATGCTTTTCTTTATACAAGAATAGTTTTATTCAGTGAGATAATAATAACGTCAGAAAGCAGGTAGTATTGTTTATTTTAACATTGTTTTCATGTTAATAAATATCAATCCGAACTGAGACCGAGGTTCGTCAACTAAAATACACGTGTAATCGAAAAATTTTCTATTTTATTTTTGATTTTTTTTGTTTTTTTTTTTTTAATTAAAGCTTCACGTGCAATTCTACGCTTTCAATTTATTTGTACGTGAAAAACTTCTCTCAAGTCCACTGTACCAGGATTGGGACGAACAGAATATTCAAAGCGAAATTTATAAAATTTAATAAACGAAGCACATCTCTATTTAGATTTCTTCAGTTATACCTATAAAAAGAAACAATTTACATAGACTCTATCCCACTGTATTCATAAACATAAAACGTTTCAACTAAAGATAAAGTACAGACAGCCTCGTCGATGATGTTTGAAATACGAACCAAATTCTGTTCTCCAGGTTCGATGGAAAGGATTTAGTTAGGAATTAATCATCGATCACGAGTACTACGAGTCACTTCGAAGCATTGGAAAAGTGTGTATCTTGGCTAGATAGAATGGAGCATTTACGAGGGCTGCGAGTTTAGTTAACACCCTAGTAAGCGTATTAGCCTATGTTTGCCAACTAGTTAACTGGTTGGTATTTGCTTGGCCATCCCTGAAACGTATTCGAGGCGTAGGTCGTGGACGAGCGCGGTCAAAGCAGACGTCACGTCGGAATAATCACGACACTCCGTAACGACGAGCAAATGGACTCGCCCCCCTTCACCACCCTTTACAATCCGGAAATGAAACGACGAAGAATTAACTAGTCGCTGCAACGTGTTCATATTCGTGGTACTGTTCGTATTATTGGATTCATATTGAACCCTTGTACGTTATCTGTGAATATTGACTATGGACGATGATCTACCTACACGATAGACTTACAATCAATGATTCGATAATTTTGTTGCGGATTTCAAATCAGCAGAAATGTTTGAAATTAACAGTATTTTAACAGCACTAGTAACTATACCTATAGTATGTTTCGCGGAAGTGGGAATTTTGATGTTTCTCCAAACTGGAATTTTCCAAAGAGGCAATTTTGAGAAACATATTTTCATATTTTCTTAAATTCATTAAAAATGTATTTGTCTTATAAACATTCAGAATACTCGTGCGCATAAGATATATCAAATCATTTTATTCTTACATTTTTACCACTACTTCTATGCAAATTAATTCAAGATTACAGTGTAAAAGTATATATAGAATGTCAATGCAAGATACTCACAAGCATCATCAGAATTTTGGCCACATTTAACTCATTCTAACGAAAGCGCTTCTTTAAGGTACTTTCGCTAATTGCGACCTTAATTTCTACCATTCTGACATTAAAATCTGAACTCGGCATCGACTTGTACTACATCTGCAACAGTTTTTCTCACATTCCGTCTATGCGTCTTCTTGGACAAATAATCGCAACTAATTGGAAGGCACGCTAGGTTCGATGTTCACGGAGAGAGACAGAGAGAGACACAACGAAGAGAACGCGACGATTGCATTCGTTGGCCTCAATAAATTTTCTCGTGGCGCGCGATAGCGTGCATGCGACACTTGCATTAACGGGCCACCGCTGCGGAACACATTGCGACATTCGATAGTTCGCCGTGGCCGTGGCTTTGTAAATTCGAACCGCGCGAATGCAGATTCGACGAGGCAAGATCACCTCGGGTACACCGTAAGAGATCCTTTTGTCTACGACAGGAATTTATGGAGCGCGAGCCGTTGTCGTACCACGAGAATTACGAGCTTGCTGCTCGACCAGGATCACCAAGGATCGGCTTTAACTGACATTTATGGGCTTCGTGAAGCACTTCGTTGCCTTTTCTCTAGATTATATTAAAACAATTTTCTTTTTAATTCTTTTCTAGATTCTTTCAATTTGAAAATGAAAGTATTTCCATGCTATTAGTGTTGGAACACATAAATATACAGTGAAATATACATTAAAGTGGGATTTGTTACAATCGAGGACGTTCCTTGACCGCGGACACAGTGAAAGTGATTCACAAAGGAATTGTTCATTTATTATAAAGCAGTTATTGAGAGTTTATTGTAAAAGGTGTATCAACTTGTCTACGTAAAAGTTATAGTTTTTTGGTGATCGCTTCTTAAGGAAAATTAAGTGTTTTATATACTGTATTTATTTATTACTGTATTTCTTCTTTGCTCATTCGCACGTTTATTTCTATTGTCCAAATATTTCTTTCTCTGCTATTTACGAGTTCTCTCTCAAACAACTATTTATCGATAAATTCTGTTCAACAATGAAGTTCTTCAAATAGATTTTGCTTCGTTTAAGTAAGCGCCAGAATAAATGACAGTGTGACTATGTTACGTACAATGTACGAAATTATACATTCCTGGTAAGATTCATGTTTTTTCCTAATCTTCCTCCATATGCGAAACTCAGCGTTAACTCGTTAAAGACCGAAAACTTTGTAAGTCAAGAGATAAAACATCGTATTTCATTTGATCGTGCTTTATCGAAATCCATCAATTACGGTAGTAGACAAATTGTAATTTTAAAGTTGCTAAGTAATTTATTTGTGTGTATAGTTGTAGCTTTTGTATTAAATATATATTTCATCATGTTTCTGGCAGTCATCTGATCTACAAGATATATTATATTTATCGCTTTCATCGAATACAATTCCATCTTATAAAATTATAGCATTCAACCGCTTATAGTTAAACTTTGTGCGCTACTGTATATCAACTGTCAAACGCGCTACGAACATTTTTAACAGTTTAATATAATTTCACGATTTCCAGTCACTGTAAAAGAATTGGAATTTGTTGCATCTCCTGATTCGAAAAAATTCGAGAGACGTTGATTGCGTGAGACACGAAAAAGAAAAAAAAAGAGTCAAATACCTAAATGTTGACTTGGAGCTCTTGGCAGTAGATACGCGTAGTTCAATTCGCGCACGGAAGCGAAAACGAACAAGGGGCAAAGGAAAGTTTTAATTTCACCAAATTATTTCAGTGTCGTTAAACATCCTCGTAACGGGATATTAATTCCGGAAGGTAGAACGTCAGAAGCGCCGTTCGTGTGCTTCGCGCAAAAGCGAACTGGAGCAACGCGAAGTGACTATTATTTGCTATTCGCGGCACGAGGCAGTAAATCAGAAGATTATTTAGCACCGCCAAAATGCTTCGCAGGGGTGTTCATGCGGAGACCGGAAGTTGAAACGAACGTGCTCTTTATACGAGTGGCTTCGTGTATCGTGTTTATTCCTCTGAGTGTTCTCTTATATTACTCTGTGATCTTTCTACCGTGTTTTACGCCGAGCCATGCCACTCTACTCGTTGTTTTCTTTATGCGTTCACACGTGAAAGTGATATCAATTTCCTCAGTGGATTCGATTCGATTTTTGACGTGTTCATACAAACCGGTACATCTCTTTTTAAAGTGACACGATGCATCCTCGACTACAAACCCAACGCTTTTATCACTATCGGGCCGTTTAACAGCTATAAAACTGTTTTTTCTTTTTCAAGGACCAGTTTCATTCCTATCGCGTTATTCTCGTCGAAAACGCTTTATTGCCGAAACCATTTCGATCGACATTATTTGTCCAATATCGTTTCGTTATTCGTTATATTCTTACTGAAACAATCAGCCGGTTTCGATCGATAATGATTATCCAAATTGAATAAACACAAATTGCACATGAACGACCCTTTCAAAAAGCTGACTCGTTTACCGTGTGTTGCCGTATTATTCATTGCAGTAAATGAATCTACCTATACTAGACGTCGACATTAATTTCCATTCTTCGAAAACGCATCCAGACGAATAGGAAATTCTAACCCTTTTCATCGTGCACATGGACGTAATGAACGGTTGACAAAACGTGATGCCACATTCGAGGAAAGTTTCATCCAAAGTTTCACAGCCCACGTTCGCCTCGTTCACAGCCCACGTTCTCACGTACCACAGTGTAGCATTTGAATGAGGATTTGGGACAAAGATAAAAAAGAAATGCATATAATCTGAATGTGTACATTTTCCTGAAACTAAATAATCAGAGGATCCGAGGTGGGTAGAAGTCTGTTTATCAAATCTTTGTTGGTATTTTTCCTATTTTTTGGCTCAGTTGAAACAGCTTGAATATTTGTTTCTTTGTCTAACTACACACGATGTCGTTTGAGTAAATCTCTCCATTTTTGCATAAGTGTAATGCGGAAATAATTTATACTTCCATTCTGTTCTGTCAGATATTGTGCTGACATTTAGTAAAGAACAGAGCTTTTGTGTAACTTTTAAACTTTTCTCGGAACAAATGTGATCAGAAATGCACTCTTGATGCAAGTTGCGATTACGAGTGGATTTCACTGAAAGAAATAAAGAACGCGCAGTGTACCAGTTTGTAGCGGAAAAGGATTATGTAGCAATGTAATACAATATCTTTCTGACACAGAACAATCAAAATTGCAGGATGGTTTGAACCTTCCTTTTTAAATCGCACTTTAAAAAGAGATAGAAATTTTTAAATTGCCAATTAAAGTTATACATATCTTTACTATAATTCTCCATATTTTTAAAGTGTAACAGACACTAATTAAGAAGAACTAACAAACAAGAATGTATAACGAATGAACGAGCAATTTTCGAATGATTAGATTTTCATGTGCAAACGATGTTTACTAGTCCTCTGTCGACTTTTTGGGGAACTACTCTTTTATCTTTTATATTATTTACATACAAACTGATAATATCATCGAATAATAAGATCAAAATCGAACAGTGGACTATTTCGATTTTTGTCCACTGCATGCCACCCGGTTATCCTTCTGACGAGGATACTCTCCTTAGAGACAACCATTCGCGCGACTTGAGCCACACCGACGAGTAATGGCGGCTTGTTCGCTCGCACGAGTAATAATCTCCTTCATCCATCCATTGAAATTACTGCCTAGCCTTCGTTGGAATTACGAGCTCTCAGTTTTCATTATCGTGCCACGGCAATCCACGATAGTGACGTTTTAATAGCTTGGATCTCCGTACGGTGGATGGGAGATCGACCGAAGAACGATTTCTCAAAGGATACGGAGACGAAGAAAGGGGCGACGAGCGCTTAGACGAGAAACTCAGCTAAAGAGCCGAGTTCGATAAAACGATTTTTTCTTTAAAGTCTCCCTGCTTCGTTCGACGTCGATTTCCATTTGTCTAGAGATTCAGTGGAGTCTCGCTTATCCGGCTTGTATAGAACCGAACACCTCTGACTAGTTGCTACAATATGTATCTTTTATCATTTACCGGTTAATGAAAAAAATGAACACATGTATGTTCATTGTTTTATATATATGTCGGAGGAGAGTCAGGAATAGGGTTGTGGGCGTTTGATAAATCTGCACTGGACTTAGCCATCGCTATGGTATAACCAAGGTACGATTTATTAACACGAGTATGGATACTACAGACTTGACAATCAACAGCGGCGATTAGGCACTCGCGACACTAATGATAATGGTCTTAGGTTTGATAACGAATCCACGGTCAACGGGATGATAGATATATTATACTTGCTCACAAAATCTAACTCAAACGTGTAATACTCACAGATCGTAAGGCGCTACCCTCTTCGTCGATGAGATCGCAAGAAAGAATGACTTTTCGTCCCAATGATGGGGTGTGTCTAAGGACACGAGATCATCGGATTCGTCGAGTATAGCCCTCGTTCAGAAAGTGAGGGAATTTGAGACGAAGACTGCCTGTCCGTTTGAAGAACCTTAATTAACAAAAACATAGGTTTTATAGCGGGTCCTCAGGCTAGCTGAACTTGTGCTGTGTAAGTGCATCAACATCTGGTACTCATTTTGTCCGAAAGAACCGTTGGAATGTTTTACTGTCAAGTACCTCTATAAGCAACTAAAGGACAAGCTAAAACAATTCTATTGGCTCCACAAGCCGACCTAAAAAAAACTTTATTGGCTCACGGGCCGACGCTCCAAACTAAACATACAGAATAAAATTACCCTCTACAAGACCGTAATAAAACCTGTCTAGACCTACGGAATCCAACTATGGGGAACAGCAAGTAACTCCAACATTGAAATGCTTCGACGCTTCCAATCGAAAACGCTAAGATCCTTAATTGATGCACCTTGGTATGTTACCAACGAAACAATACATCGCCACCTCAAGATACCCACAGTCAAAGAGGAAATAGCAAAATATAGCGACAGATATAGCAAAAGAGTCAACAAACACCGAAACCCCCTAATCACTGGACTACTTGATACGTCGGACCAGATCCGCAGGCTGAAGAGACACTACCCGCTAGACCTAAACGATAGATTCGATTGGTTACTTAAATTAAGTAATATTTATTCATTTATAATACCTACTTACAAATTATACTTATCTATAATAAGTATTAACTTATTATAAATAATTAGTCATGTTACTGCGCCACGCCAGAAAAATTACTGAAAATTCTCAACGCGAGAATTGATTGTAAATTTTAATAAACATAAAAAAAGTGTGAAAAAAATTAACTTTCCCGTGTCTTCCCGTAGTAAACAATAAATTTTAGAAACGATTCAGTAAAGAGATGTTTGTTCGGTCGGAAGGACCTTAGGTAGCAAATTACTGAGATTTATGATGGGTCCTTAAGACTATTGAGGGTACGCAGTAAGGATGAGCGGACATCTGGTTCCCCTCTTGCCTGCGGTACCTGACCTGGTCTAGGTAGAGTGTTGCCCGACGTAACAATTGGTGTATTGGTACTGGTCAGAAGTTTGGATCCATTTTTCTATCTATAATAAATCTCCTGCTTCTCTTATTAATTTCGAAATAAGTGCTCTGAGATACCAATGGTAATTTTCTTTACTTCAATACGTACTTCGTTGAAAAGTTTTCTGAAGGAATAGAATTCTAAATCAAAGTTTTCTTTAAATTTCCAAGTTTGATAACGATGATCGATAGGTAAAAGGTATACTTTATATATACGTTTACATATATGTGTGTATATGAACTAGAAAAACTGCATTTATGCGTCAATGATATTTCTGGTCAACCCTAATCCAAACCAAGATCGCAATCGGTTAAAGCCGAGCCAGATAACCGAATGTCTACTGTGTTGCGATCTGTAAATCAAGAAACTCGTCTGGGAGAAGTATATAAATTTTTAAACTTCATCGGCTGCTGTAAAGTTCCTCGTAGTATCTTGTTGGTAATATTTAACGCGTCGAGAGTCGAGTCATTATCGTGGCCTAGCCCAGTTCCAATTTACGCCGGCATCATTTACGCCCTCGCGTAATAGCTGCAACGCGTTAATTCCCCCGCAGACGTGCCAGCAAATATTTTTGATAGCTCCCAGTAGGAAATCCATGGTTGCACAGTCGAACGAGTGCATTCAAGTTCCAGAAACTTGGCTGCTATCTGTACGTTCGTTTCGACGATGTATTAAGCGCCAGGATAACAAAGTTCTCCGTGCTATTGCAGCAGCACTTAGAACGCTTAACTTATGATTTTACTCAGATATCCTGAGTTTCTTGTTTACGATGTTTTTAAAGGAAACAGCATTTCTCTTCTGTTTGGAATTTAAATCAAACGTATATTGACCAAAGTTTAGTCTATCGTTAATTTAATATTTCAGTGGAAAGACTTAAAATTGGATGTATCAATTAAATTGTTGTATTATTGTTTTTTATTAATTTAGTATTCCAACTGTTCGAGGGAGATAATAACAACATTTCTAAAATTCTTAGAATACAAAAATTATCCTCCATCGTACTTCTGCAAGAATAATACGCATATTTAGGTTAAACGGTCACTTAGCTGTTACCCTAGTGTTGATGAAAATTCCAGCAGTTTATTCAACGAATTAACATAATAACACGAGCAATTGGCACGATCATTAGCGAGGGAATTGTCGAGAAGCAAAATTGGCATCATCAAAGGGATTCATAGCAAATAGACGAATGCCCCGATTATACACGAATGTTTTCATATATCCACCCTGAACACTATCTAAATATGCGATACGTGGGGAATTATAATCAGGACGAATTGTATTATTAATCTGTCCTGGGAAACTAGTTGGTAGTTGGTCCTTTCCAAGTACAAATTTATTTATGGACCATCACTCAGGATAATATTTCGTTAAATTCTCCGTCAATTTCCGGCGAATCGATTTATCCCTCGACGAAATGATCAATCTTCTTCGTCGTTCACGACGCAGGCGACTTCCGCACCACTGACTTGGCGAACTTCCCCGGATAATGGCGGAGAAGAACTGGCCAAGGATAGAAATGTCGAAGTTCGCCGCGGAGCTCACCTGCATGCAGATCCTATATGTGGAAACGATATAGCGCGGTGATAAAATCAGGGGTTACTTTTGAATATTGAAACATTAGTCGGAGACATTTTTGGAGAGCTTAAGGATCTCTGCGAGAATTGTTTCTTGCTGTTCCTTTTAAAACCACGCATCCTAATCTTCGATAACTACAAGTTAATCGAGAGACTCGTAACAAAATGTGTCGTCGTTAAGTTTCTCCACGTTTTTGATTTTAGGTTCTAGCTGTCGAAAGCAAAACTCATAACATAGTAGAATCGATATGATTGATTTTGACTTATTGTCCAAGGAAACTGAACTGGTTTTGCTAAAACAGTCTATGTCACGAGACCCGTAACTTCATGATTTAATAAAATGCAATTCTTCTACGATATAAGTAAAAATACACTTATAGCAATTGTATCGTACAGTCAATATCTTATTAAGGAGGATTGACATCTTCTATTAAACAACAGAACTTAAAGATACTAAAATCTTCTATTATTTTCTTGGAAAAGTACAAGCATGAACAAAGTCCAAGGTTGTTTCTATTATGAGCCTTTCAATTTTTGCTAATACAATTATTGGCAACTGTTTTTCAGTAAGAAGTGAAAAGTATTTAATTCCATATAGATTCAATGAAAGATTGTAAGAATGTTAATTCGCAGATAGTTTTTGCAGTCCAAAATTCAAGTTGCTTCTACGTAAAATGTACTCTGTACTCGACACGGCTATACCGACCGGTTGTCTCTTAAAATTCTAATTTGTAACCACATTATATCGTTTCCGCCTGCTCTCCATTTGTATACGAAAGGGTTGTTCAACTAACGTGGTTCATTTTCGATAAACTAACCTATTTCTGTATGGTCGGCGTTCATCGATGAACATCGTATCTTTGGTAACGAAATTTCAATGGACAAGAACGAGGCTTTCCCGTTTCATAGAAATTTTATAAAGGGTGGTGGTTTCGCCATGATGGCTACTTCGACATGGCCACGGCCGGAACGGAAATTAATTAATGTTTAATGTTCGCTGAATCGCCTAACAAACTATTAACTTGCACGAGCGTGGCACAAAATCGCATAATTAACTTTTAGCGACAAAATCCTTGGCGATTACACGGAGTTTATGCAGTGTGCGACGCTACGCGGAGAAGCTCGTTTCACAAACGATCGAGATCGATTGAATCGAACAACTCGTATCCATGGTAGCCCGATCAATTGACCGCTTTCTGATTTCGCTGTACGTACAACACACCCTTGGACGATGTGCAAAATGTTGAACGCGTCAGCGGATCGTTTTCGCCAGCGATATACACGCGTGAACGAGTACGAAACCCCGAATCGATTGCCAGAGAAATGACCCGCGAAGTGTAACCTGTTCAACGAAATTACGTTATTATACGCTACAAACCTTGAAATCACCGGCTTCGACAGCTATCTTCTAGTCAGAGGCTTATATTTAACACTTTAAGAAGATATAATGGTTGTAGTATCTTTTTTAAAGAGAACTTTATGGTGAGGAGAATAGTACGGATTCTTTTGCATGGTACAACCAGATTTGGAATTTTTATGTACTTATTTTGATATATGGCACAGAGAATGCATGTAATATGCAAGAATATACTACATATGTATAAGATTTTTAAAATATTGTACGTCCCTCAAAGAAAATGCACTCGAGGCATGAAAGCAAGAGACATACTCTGTATGTTTCCCTTCTATGCAATTTGTTGTATATATATGTAGATATAGATAATAAATTTATACTTGTGTTTGCTTATCTTGGTTAATAAAGAAAATAACTCATGCTTTATTTTGAAAAATTACATTGAAGAAGGTAAGCTTTACTAGGATGTAGTCAATCAGACCTGCGTATTCCTTTCAATGTGCCCTCCTCTTGTGCGATGCACAATTACTGATATTTAACGAGTGAGAAATCTCTATTCAAATTCCACTTCTTCGAGTGTATAATGTATAAAACTATGAATTTGCATAAACACCGGCGATCTAAATAGAATGTACAAGTGCCTTCTATAACACGAGCAAAATGTTTAGCAAATAGAAATTGGCAGAGTACTTGGAAATGCTTTGCGACGATTACCGATCGAGAGCAACGGCGTTCACAATGGAAGAACGCAGCGGGGAAAGTGACGAGTGAAAACTGTTACGTCGTTGGGTAATCGTTTCATCAGCTTACAATATACGTACGTACAATATATAAAAACGAAACTAGCGCGCAGGTTGCGTAAAAACGTTCCCGACGATATTTACATGGCTAATTTCACATGGTGGAAAAATAATTGGAACGTGGCTCGCGGTCTGTCTGCCGGAAAGCTGAATTTCTCCGTTGAAAGTGTTTATTAGCAGCTTGGAGAGAGAGGGGATTAATGAAGACACAGTTAATAAGCTTGTTAGCAACGTGGGCGAAAGACGCAGGCATCGTGATAGTTAGTCTTATATGCAGAGTCAATGGATGCTCCGGCATAAAGGCAGCCATTCTCTACGTTGTGTCTCTCTCTCTCTCTCTCTCTCTCTCTCTCTCACGAGTAACTTTGATGAATAGTTAACCACGAGTGGTCGACGCAAGCACAGCACTTGACGACATTTAGAGACATGCGACCTAACAGGGTGAAAAGGAAACCGAATATCAGCGGAGAATTTGTAATAAACTTTACTCTGTAAGATAGTTTCTGGTGGAATTTTCGTCTGAAAAATTATAAATTGGACAGTCTGTTTCTTCATCTGAAAAAGCAACAATTGAACACCTTTTTTTTCTCTCTCTTTTTTTTTATTTATTTGTTGAAATTACAATCAATTCTCGCGTTGAGAAAATTGAACACCTGATGGGAAAAATAGAAATTCTGACGACGAAAGAAAAGAATTCTAATATGGAATAGTTGAAAGATGAACAACCTGGTAGATTCGAAGATAGATAGAAGATAGTCTTTTGAAAATAGGTGACAAAACCACAAGATTTTGTAAAAAAACGAATAATATTAGTTTCATTGTTACGTTAACTTGATTAATATAACTAACGTTATTAATATTTTTTGTAATGTTCAAGAGATTAATTACATCAGTCGAGCCTTTATATATGTTGGAGATGAAAGGACATCGGGGCTTCCCTTTTGGAATGTTGGGAAAGACCCTAACTAAAATTAAGTAATAAAACTAAGAAATAGTTTTAATGTTCTAATCCGATTTTATGACGATGGGCTTGGGCTCGAAGTGACATAGCGGGTCACTGAACGGTCACGGAAGGGTCGTGTACCTGACAGAGGTATGGAATAATTATATAGCTCTCCTTAAAACCAAAAAGAGGTGGGGAGAAGAATATATAAGGGAAGTTTCACTTGGACTGCAGATCAGTTCATTCAGATAAGTTTTACTGGTACGTGGAGTCATACGTGTATCACAACTCATTCGTCATCCTCGTCATTACATGTGGCATTTTATCTGTGTGAACGAATATCAGCAACCGCGATGGTAAATTTGATTGAAGATTCATCACAAAATTCCAACCTTAACCCGATGTCAGAAGTTGGATTAGGATTTGTGGTAACAACGCAACAGCTCGCGACCATTATGCGCGAGTTAACGCAGCCGAGAGAGCAAAAATCGAGTGTGGAACTTAAAGAATTATCGCTACCGCGTTTTAACCCAGAAATCGCGGGTGCCGACCCGGCTGCATGGTGTGCAACTGTCGGTCTACTCCTGGAGAGAAGGTCTGTACAAAACGGTGATTTATTCACCACTATGAGTCGTGCCCTAGAAGGCACTGCAGCACATTGGCTTAAACAAATGCCAGTCCGGGGAGGCCTTACTTGGTCAAGATTTAAGAAACATTTTCTTGCTCATTTTGGCGAGAAAGAGACGCCAACTTCAACACTGATGAAGATGTTTGATGAACCACCACTAGAAGACGAAAGCACGGGAGCTTTCGGCATTCGTCTTCGTTCTTTCCTGCAGTCGCGGTGGAAAGATTTAACTATGGCTGAAGTAATCAACGCCTGCGTCCTTTTTCGATTGACTTCACACGACCAACGGGTTGAACAAATAGCGCTTACGAGTGAAGTCAGGACCGCGGACCAATTCCTAACTGAAATGAATGCTCTCTCCTATGCGAAGAAGAGGCAGGAGCCTTCATCGGAGAATCCACCGGCAGACCCTGAAATTAAACGAAGCAGCCCATCAGACCGCCGGGTTAGGGACTACCAATGTGAGAACCTCGGACATGAAGTGACCAAGTGCCGCAGGAAGATAGAATTGGAGCCGAAAGACACACAAAGATCAGAGGAGAACCAAGTGGCCACATCGTCGAAGGTGTCATGCTTCAGGTGTAACGAGGAAGAACATATTTCGCCTAATTGCCTGTGTTTGTGGAAAAGAAACTATAATTCCCATAATAAGCATCGAGTTACGTTCTGCGTGGTGGAACCCCCGACTAGTAAATTAAGCCATCTGGGTGAGTCGTTCCATCTTACTTCGATTCTGGAGCCGAATGCTCGTTAATTAAAGAATCCGCAGCCTCTAAATTTTCCGACAAAAGAAAGACTGATCTAGTAGTAATGCGAGGAGTAGGAAATACTTGTGTTAATAGTACGTCTCAGATTTTGTCCACTGTATGTATTAACGGTTTTACATTGGAGATAACTTTCCACGTCCTTGCCTTGATAGTTACTTAAAATATGATGTCATGATCGATCGCGAAATTTTAAGCCAAGGTTTTGACGTAAATATTACACAAAATAGCCTCGTTATTGCCAAAGCAAAGATAGTTAATGCCTGTAGTAAAACCGCGGAAGACGAAATCAATATTAATGATGTTGACACTGATGTAATTGATAACGATAAAAATCTCTATTCTCGAAAATTTAAAAAATTCTTTCATTTCCCACGTGCTCGCGTAAGTACGGGCCGGTTAGAAAGGCGTAGTAGCTCACCGTTCGCGAACCCTATGTTACTCGTGAAGAAAAAGGATGGCTCGGATAGATTGTGTGTCGATTTTCGAGAGCTAAATAAAAATACGGTCGCGGATCGGTATCCCTTACCCCTTATTGCTGATCAAATCGCGAGATTGCAAAACGCGAGATACTTTATTAGCCTGGACATGGCCAGCGGGTTTCACCAGATTCCCATTTATTCTAATTCGACAGAGTATACAGCGTTCGTTACCCCCGATGGTCAATACGAATACATAACGATGCCGTTTGGGTTGAAAAATGCACCATCTGTTTTTCAGAGGGTCATTCTAAATGCCTTAGGCGACCTTGCTTATTTGTACGCTGTTGTTTACTTGGATGACGTCCTAATTATCGCCGACTCGATAGACCAAGCTTTAGAAAGATTGGATACCGTATTAAATACCCTCGTAAACGCCGGATTTCCTTTTAATTTTTCAAAATGTTCTTTTCTAAACACATCGGTACTCTATTTGGGATATGTAATTCAGAATGGAGAAGTTCGTCCCAACCCGGGTAAAATACAAGCCTTGAGTTCGTTACCTGCACCAACGACCGTCACACAGCTTAGGCAGTTCATAGGTTTAGCTTTGTACTTCCGGAAATTCGTTCCTAAATTTTCACAGGTAATGAAACCCCTGTACGCGCTTACTTCCGGTAATAAAAATATAACTTGGACGGATAGGCATGAAAAAATAAAGCAGAAGGCAATTTCCGTCCTGACCGACGCACCGGTGTTAATGATATTTGACCCGAACTATCTGATAGAACTTCATACTGACGCTAATTCGGATGGATATGGGGCTATTTTAATGCACAAGATTGAAGGTAAAAATAGGGTAATAGAATATTACAGTAAAAGAACTAGCCCTGCGGAATCTAAGTATCATTCCTATGAACTAGAGACGTTAGCAGTTGTAAAGCATTTCCATCACTATCTACACGGACGAGAATTTCTTATTGTCACAGGGTTTACAGGTGGTGGGCTTACCTACAAACTTTTACCTTTGACATTATGTATCGGGAAAGCAAACGAATAGCCTACGTAGACTTCTTTTCGCGGAACCCCGTAAAATACAAAGAAAAGACAGAACTCTCTGCTTGCCCATTGTCCCAAGAGGTTTTAGGTGGTCCGTTATTAACCATGTGCACCAGTCCATTATGCACTTAGGTTGGGATAAAACGCTTGAGAAACTGTATGAGTATTACTGGTTCGAAGGAATGACGAAGTATGTTCGTAAATTCGTAGAGAACTGTCATGCTTGTCAAGTTTCGAAGGCAAGTTCAGGTAAAATACAAGCTGAATTACATCTTATACCTAAGATCAGCATACCTTGGCATACAGTTCACATGAACATAACTGACAAACTAAGCGGTAAAAGTGATTCGAAAGAATATGTCATTGTTTTAGTCGACGCATTCACTAAATTCGTATATCTGCATCATACTCGTAAAATAGATTCCCTTAGTACTATTAAAGCACTTAAGTGCGCTATACTTTTATTCGGAAATCCTTGCCGGATAATAGCGGATTAGGGGAAATGCTTTACGGGTAAAGGATTCCAAGATTTCTGTAAAGGTAAACTCATTGAACTCCACTTAATCTCAACCGGTGCGAGTAGGGCCAACGGACAGGTAGAACGTATTATGGGTACGGTTAAAAATATGTTTACGATAGTAGAAACGACCGGGGGGTCATGGCAGTGAAGTGACATAGCTGGTCACTGAACTGTCACGGGACGCGTATACCTGACAGAGGTATGGAATAATTATATAACTGTGCTTAAAAACAAAGAGAGATGGGGAGAAGAATATATAAGGGCAGTTCCACTTTGACTGCAGATCAATTCATTCAGATAAGTTTTACTTGTACGTGGAGTCACATACGTGTATCATAACTCATTCGTCATCCCATTGACCGTGGATTCGTTATCGAACCTGAATTCGTTGTCATCAATATCTCGACCATTCGATCACACGCGCAAAATTTCAACCTTAACCCGACATATATATTACAGTCGTTAATTGTTAATTTACGTTAATGCACTTATTAATAAAAAATCAGGCTTGCATGTACTTTAATCGATACAAACCGCCTATCGCACATTAATTGCGCTAAAAATCGAATCGTCATATTGAACGATGTAACAATAGTCGGTCAATTAAAACGAATAATTTTGTTACAGCTGGAGCCGCTTCTGAGGAAACTAACCAAAGGTCCAGTTCTGCACACAATCGCCACTCTCTCACGAAGGGTAAGCAATCAAAAATTGACAAATCGCCACGATATATTAGAATCATGGCACGACTGTATCCAATCGATCAACATCGTTGCGATGCTATATCGCTTCTCTCCTTTTTCTTGTTATCTCGTTCGCACACGTTTCCACAAATGTTACGAGAATTTTATACACTTCATGCATGATCGTTCATACTTATATATACGTGTACGTGTTAGTTAGGAAAGGCCATTTAGGATTTCGTATCGCATGTCGGTGGAAAAGTATCATTACGTTTTCGTTTTATCGCGGAAGCTTCTGGCAAATATTCCTATTGCAACGCTGCTATCGCACAACAGCCACGGATGGTCTTTCTCGTTGATCAGTGGCTGTAAATTCGTGAATAGGAGCCGTTCGTTGCAAATAAACTGGTACGAAGGTCGTAGTTGTTATTTTCTATTAAAAACCGACAGTAAAGCAAAGCTTTGACGAGGTATTCGGTTGAGTGATAGTTATGAAATATAATAATGTTTCCTCCTGAATTATCCAGCTAAGAAATCGAGTCGTCTTTCAAGATAATTCTCAGTTTTTACCATCCTCGAATCGAAACGTATCTGGTGAATATGCGATTCAAATACGACCGAAAAAAAAATACATAGAAAGTTCGACAGAAATAAATAGAAAAAACGATGTCGTGTTCTATTGTGGAAAATGAAAAGCGACATACCACGAGACACCCTGGTGGAGTCGAATAAAAAATCGTTCCGCGTATCGATCTATAAATGTGGAATCCACATCGTGGATCCGTGCGCTTCTGGTCAACGCCAGATAACAAACGCAATATCTGCACACACTGTGAAACGACAAATGGATTTAATAACGTTTTAATCCTATCGACTGATCTTCGCCGCAAATCTCAGCTCGCGCTCGAAAAGCCAGAAGTTTAATCAGCTGTGACAGAAGCGTCCATGAAATTGATAATAACGTGTGCATTTGTTTGGAAGAATACCGAAATATCAGTGACCGTACGCAGGTCTGAAAAATTCGTTCCACCGGCGAGCCTAGAGAGATTTGTTCCAAATGTTTACTCGCCCGAACTTTCGATTCGACGACAGATCGCGACAAAAGCGTTTCTAATCAAAAACGTCCGCAAAGTGGAAACACACGTGTAAATAGAGCCACTCTGCGTGTTAAATACTGCAAAGAGATTAACGATCCATGGCAGCAAACTCAGGTAATTGATCGTTATACGTATACTGGGTGTTTCCTGGCGAATAATAAATTTCTTTAGCGTGTTCAGAATGTTATTCCAAGTAAAAATGTTACATGCATCATTGGCTGATTCGAGTTCGTTCTTGAGATATGGAAGATGTATTAATATTATATATCAGCCGTAATAATCAGCCATAATTTACATGTATTGTTAAGTAGTCCTGTTTCCATTCACAGCGTGAATATCAACAATGCTAATTATCCAACTGCTGATGTGTATCATGTTTTTCATTTCATGCACACTTGATTCGATACACCTGGTAGAAAAAGATCAATCCTTATACAGGCAACCAAGATACTATTGTTATCCAACGAGTACATAAATAAAATTGAACTTTAATATACAATATCCAAATTTCAAACTTGTATATAAATTTCTATTTAATAATATCTGAGAACAAGAGTCCGGAGCGATTTCGTAATATTTTCACTGGAACGTAACAAATTCTTAAAAGCAATATAGAAATGGATACCCGTGAGTACTCGGTTGCTCGTAGTAGAATTAAATGCAATTTCGTAGAATTGCAAATAAATAATTAAACGAAGCTTAAGTCCAGACTTGAATAAATGGAACCATGGTTATGTAACATTTTTTACTTAAAATAATATTCTGGACATGCTGCCAAAGTTTGTCGGTTCCGGCGTGAAGCCAACCTGTATGCGTTTTATCGTACATAATACAAATTTTATCCTCTGGCTGTTCGTACATTGTATACCCGCGATATTTCCACGGAGATGCGATAAAGGGGTGGTAGATGAGGGGGTGGGGAAAATTAAAGGATTTTGTTTTGCTGATAACGTTATTAGAGGTGTGCTCGCGGAATATTCAGCCAGGTGTTAAACGCGAGGACAATTATCAGTGCTTGAGGTCAGAAACAGAAACGAAGTCGCACGGAATCGTTGCACACGCGAGGCTCGTTCGCTCGTTAAATATTAGTAGAACACTCTGGTGGCGCTAGGATGAGAAAGCAGGACAATTTCGATCGTCACCAGCAGACTCCCGGCGAGCCTCCATTAAAATGGAATACGAGCCACTCGACGCATTGCATTTAAACGTGTGCACATGTGTGCCGACCGGGTGAAACTGAATTCAACAAATTCACGGGTGCTCGGCGAATAGGAGCTACTTTAACATAGCTCAAGGCCGTTGCTACCGGGTTCGCATCCGCAAGTGTATGTTTCTCGCGTTTTCTCATTCGTGAGATTCATTCCATTTTTAAAATCGTTGAATTTCCAATCGTTGGCCATTGTCAAGAAAGAAAATTAAATGTTTAAAATTTGCAATTACTACTAGTCGATGAGATATCGTTGAATTCGATTGAAATAATAAACGAACAGCGTTGAGTGGCACGAGATATTAAAAGCAGGATGATTCTTGACGCAATGACATTAAAAACGAAAATGACGAATCTCGAACGCCGGATCGGCCGGTGATAATTGGCTATGTAAATTAATTCTATTGCTTTAGATTTATCCAATTGTAATAACTATTTTCTAGTACTGTTCTGATACTGTATTGTAACAATTTATCATTATTTACGCGTAATTTATTTGTGACGTATAATTACCTTATTCAATGATCCGTAATTATATATTACATAATTAGCTTATACATATACACGTAGACTACGAATAAAATTTCAATTTTATTCAAAAGAGGGCGAAATTAATTTATACGCGTAATAAATCACCGATCATTGGCTTGTATTCGTGAAAAGAAGCGGATACTTCTTGGTATTGTGTATATATTACTCGAGAAGTAGCTTGAGCATTATACCGATGCGACAGAAGAGAGGAATAGCTGAAGGAGCAAGGATAGAAGAAAAGGTGGTTGAAGTGGAGAGGCAGTCGACTCGAGAAGAGCACAGGAAAATAGTAAGAACGATGCGCTAAGGTAGATGGGTAGAACAGATTCCTATTGTTTTCCGACCCACTTCCTAACGTTGGAAGATTAACAGAGTCCCTTGCCTGTATCTACTGACAGATTTTTCAACGTACAGCCTGCGAGATACTTTCGCGACCTTGCCAGTGCGGAAATAGGAACATATTGACCTAAAGAACCGCATTTCAACGAGTTATAGCTTGATATGACCGAATTATCGTTTTCAACATCTTCGATGGATCATTTTTATACACTGCGTTTATTTATCAACCAATGGATTATGGATTTACGATTGAAGCAATTCCGAATTTCGAAATGGACACGACTAGGAATTTCGATGCATACATTTCTTCGATATCATTTTGATATGATATCTATTTGCCTCAAATTGGTTTCCTCTTTGAATAAAAACTTCGAATCTAAGGACCATTGTAACTGGAAATAATTTGCGTGAAAGTATTCCGGAATATTAACCAAAGAGAGGCGTCTAAAGAGAGGGAAAGAGGGGGATTGGGAAAAGGCTTTTGTGTGCACGTATGCATTTTCCACCTTCTGAAGATCCAAGATAACACCCGCTACGTTGTTTCATGCAGCGTTACGTTGCATTGTAACGTAGCGATTCAGCGAAGCGCATTCCTATTGACAACAACAATAGACTAGTGTATACGGGTGTTCAATTGGCGATGCGTTCTTTGTCATTTCTTTTTCCACGGAAGAAAATAGCGTGTCTTTCTGTCGCTCGGTTAAAGAACACGCGTACCTTTTTATTTGCACTCTCTGAAATTGCTTCTTCGCGAAGGTAGTCAAAAAAGAAAAAAAAAAAAAGAAAAAGAAAAGAAACTAAATAGTCGCAACTTATATAGTTTATTTAAGGGGACTGCATCGATTATAGCCAGGATTATTTGTCGACCTATTTTCGCATAAGCTCGTACTTTGTAAAGATTCATCCGTTTAATTGTTAGCAAACGATTTGGGGTTTTAATTTTTCATCGAGACGAGCATAGAATTGAGAAAAGATCGGAGAAGTTCGCCGTCTTATCGAACTTTCAACGAACTTAAAATCGTTGATAAAGTAACGAAACGGTCGACTGGACGAAGACAAAATCGGTTCTCGATCGAGTAATAAGTTTGCAATCATAGATTGCGGGCTAGTATCCATAGAAAGATTGATAGCTTCCGGTGAAGCTCTAAATCTGCAATGAAACGTTCCCGTAGAGATAAGGGAAATGCTTTTAGAAATGGCTGGGAACTATTGCGGATTCCAGAGCTTTCGGTCCACAATTGGGTTTCTTCAGAGCGAAATTTCAATTCCAACGCGGCCTACGGAACCCGATGAAAAGGCTGGATTTCCATTGTTTTCCGACTCACTTCCAGGCGACGGAAGATTAACAGAGCCGACGTGTGTATATCCACCGCCGAGGGCCTCTCGACGTTTTTCGACCGTTTTCGCGGAAAGCGGAACCCATTGTGACTCGAGACCGCTGTAATTTAAAATCATCGTCGAAAGTTTTTTCCCTCGCAACTTTTTTCCCCTCTTTTTTTCCTCTTCATCTTTCCTCCTTTTTCCCCTCTTTCGCATAATCACTCTGATTTATATACTCGAATATCCAACGAGTTCCTCGAATTTCTAATAGGGACTCGATGCAAATGTTATTGATTCTGGTAACGCGCAATCGATACTTCCCATGAAAAGTAGAGCATTGATATTAATTACGTGTCGTACTTAGAGTGCAGTCTTTCAATATGCCATCTTTTTCTTTCTTTTTTTCGTAATCCGTTGACACGAATTCCATCGACAACCCTCTCCTTTTACGAGACCGCATCCGACAGAACTTTATATCCGTAACATTATCAGTAACGTCGAAACGCTTTCACCCTGTTTCCCCTTTTGGCTTTCCAGGCGTACGTTCCCCGCCTATTTCTATCGCTCTACCGGTAACTCCTCCTGTTCATGCAATGTCTCACTCCCTCTCGCTCGATTCCGCATCCGCATTGCTAATGAAACGTCCAATTACCATCAACGGCTTCCACGAAGCGGTCCACCAAGCTACACATTCTCTCTCTCTCTCTCTCTCTCTCTCTCTCTCTCTCTATCCCTTCCCTTTCGCTCTCACGCCTTTTCCTCTTTTCTGACATTTGCAATCAGCAGCCGGAAACAACATCGGCAGGTAGCAGCAGTTTCCCTCTACCTGACGTTCGATGGAAACGAATCAAACTACCTCTTGCGAGCTTCCCGGTCATCTTTTTCCCTCCCCTTTCGCATTCCTTTTTTTTAAGCAGCGCGAGGTCGCGAAAATAAGCTACGCGAACTGCAATTAATCAGAATACATCAGGGGCTCTGTGCAATCAATAATCGAATGTAATTCCATTTTACGAGGAGCTGCAACGTCGTGCGCCTATCCTTTTCCAGCTCTTCTCGATCATTCGTTCTTTCCATTGCATCGCGTCGATATGCAATCGGCTATTATCATCGCAACAGTTGAAAAGAATGGAGTCTACCAGAGCAATAAACAGCCAGTCTTGATAATACGAATCGTTGGGAAGGTGGGGACGGAATGCGGAGGATTTAAACAACTTCCAATGATATAATTGACCACGTGATAACGCGAGCTCTTCCATTTCCATTCGCCACTCTCTGTAGACGGTTATCGAGCTGCGATCGTTTAACAAAAGAACACGGCTCTTGTATGCCTTTTTGTAATAATGCGCTGGTCGCCCATTCATCGCCGCTATACGTTTTGCAATTATCAATTATAGTCAACGGCTGCCGCGTTTTTTCCTCACGGCATTTGCAATCAGTCGGCGGAAGAATCGACGTTGGGTGAAACACCACCCCTCTTTCTCTCTATCTCTTTCTCACTTCATCGAATGCAAATCGTCACCAGATGTCGAAAATAAGCGAGCAGGTTTATAATTAACGATCCTCGCAACAACAAATCTGTGACCGAGCATCATTAGAGAAGATTTAATTTCTCGTTTTTCACAATTTAAATTCTCGTTTTCAAAGGTCGATGCGCAAGCTTTGAACAGGTTTCCATCATGAACATTCTCTCGCTGATCCCATCTGTTCCGATGTCGTTATTCTTCATGAACGATAAAAAAAACTTTGGGAAATATTTATGAGATTTTACGTTCTTTTTAATTACGAATATCAGACGTACAAATGTTCGTTCCTTTTCTCTACCCCATTCTTTTTTATCTTTTTTTGTTTTCACCTTATCCATACCATTCATTTTTTTTTATGAAAGAAGATTAAATCTGAATTTGGAATTATGTACTTTCGCATGGCATGAAGCAGAGTAGAGTTCGTCTCTTCGGTGCGCCAGCTTTAGGGATTTTCTTGAATTAAACCTGCGCGCTCCGAATTTTTTAAGCCTTAATCTTGATTTAGTTTCAACCGAGGACAGAATTATTAATATTTCGAGAAAATTATCATACAATTGGAGAGATAATTCACGCGTATCAATGACGATTCTTCCGTATTTTTCTCAAATTTAAGAAATTTCTCGAAGATATGAAAATACGGTTTGATCGGAAAGGACCTAAAGTGGAACACCGGGATTAAATTAATTTTCGTATATTTAGAAGGAAACGAATAAACTGGTAATTTTGATGCTTTTATATTTGAAGGAAATTTGAAGCTACAAAAATGCGCGGATTACACATAATATCAAAAAATATATAAAATATGCAAAGTATAATATCTGGGTCCTCTAGCACAATAATTTGCCAATTCTGTATTAACGAATTGACAAATTTACAAATTTGATCCTACAAACTTCTCTGTTAGAATTGTACAATTTTGTATCGATTAGGATAGTCTGACGATTTGTTATTTGTTTGCGAAACTTCGAAGAAAATTTATTAACATTGGTAATAATTTCGACTCGTGGCTCGTCATATTTCACTAATGACATTAGTTGAATTGTGCAACTGAGTGTTGTTGTAGTAAGTAAAAAGATACTTTATCTAGATTCTATTTCTATAATTGTATTAATAAAAATATGGATTTGCGTATAAAGACATTCACAGACTAGAGATAAATTAAACTAAACTGAATTAAACTGATATGTCTTGAAATATTTTTAACTGATCGGTGTGAAGCAATGCCCAGTAGCGTTCTCTAGTAAATGTAACAAACGCGACAATCAAGGACGCGTTTCAATGGGAATTATAGGGATGGGATAGTCTATTTAAACAAAGAATCCTATAGGAACGAACTTCGAATTTATCTTCCGCAGAACAAACGATGCACTGGTTCGCCCAAATCGGAGGTGACGAAGCCTCTCCCGATTCGTCAGGTAATAATCAGCTTGGTAAATAACGGAGTGTGCTTTGCCAAATTCGACGCTACGTTTGCGCTGAATTTAATGCGTCGCGTAACGAGTGCGTACCTATTAATAGTAATCCCTCGTGGAAATTGGAAATGACCGCATACATCAGCTGCGAGTTTTCCCAGGCACGCGTGTGACCAACTTTCTTCGAGCGTTTCTCTTTATTAATAGTTTGATGTGACATTGACGGAAATTGAGAGAACTAACAAAAACGATTAAGTCGATGGAATATATAATACACCCATAAGAATCATAAAACTTACCGACTTTCTCATTGTATTGATCTTTTCAGGTAATTTGCAGAGAGATTTAAAAAGTCTTGAGAGATAATACATTTTTATGGAATTAATATTTTATTGAATTACGCATGTGTAACTTGTTTCCTTCGATGACTCTTTGTAATAGTATCCAGCTTAATTTTTTGAAAAAAAAACTATTCCTGCTTTTTAGTTAGGAGTCAAAGTAATTTTTGCAAATTTTGGAGACCTGCAACTATTTAGCTTTTCATTATTACTAAACATTCTATGAACGATTCCTTTCTCGAATTTGGAACAATGTTTATCCTAAGCTTGGCATTTAATTATGTATCAAAAACTTGTAATGTATCTCATTCGATGTAATCTAACATAAAGTCACCTTCTATGCCCAGTGTTTTCAGACAGGCAGAAAGAAAGAATTCCATTCATAACTTCATTCTGTATAGAAACTTAAGAACACGGTTTCGCGACGTGAACTCATAACGATAAATCGAATGTTTCCATCCCAAGGTGCGAAACACGCTTTTTACTGCACCCTATTTTTAATAATCGTATTATCCGAGCGAAAGAAACACGTTGGTATCACAGAAAATGGACGGGTTACGTCGGTGAAGCTGGAATACCGTACGAAGAGAGACAGGGAATCTAATAAAGAATTTATTTCATGCGGCCTTGTCACTTCTTTGCCAACTGATAAAACAGCTGCTCGCCGTGGGAAAGGAATATTCGCGTTTACTCGTGGAAATTGATTATCTTCGTAGTGGTAATCGAATCTGTGCGAGAAAATATACCCATGGAGACCGCGATTTCTGACCTTTTTCTCTCCTAATTGTATTTCTTTAATTTCGTTCGGTTCACGACAGAACTTGGACCGAACACGTTTAACACGCGTTCTATCGGAATGAGATGAAAATTCGCATACCGAAACTATCATACGCTAGACATCACGTCGACTGCATGAAGCATGTTTGTTTGAATCGTGTCATTTTGAAGAGTGTCAACCGCTTTAAAGGCATGCATTTGTAGCTGCAGTGTACCCGCAGAACTGTATGCTTGCAGTGCGTCGTGATTACGCGTGTTTTGCTCGTAATACCCGAATCTCACGTGCGTACGCACATGTTCTCGATTTCTTCTCGACAGATGTGAAGCGCCGGCAAAGTCTCTACGACGAGGACTCCCTCGATGGCGATCATCCTAGCGAGAACGAAGGTATCACGTTTTCAAGGGCAGTGTCGAGACTTTTCGTTTTTCACATTTTTCCCTCGGTTGTTTAAACATCGAATGGGCACCAAAACGTTGGCATTTTTCGCGTTGTCTAATCGTAATAATCAATCTTTTGTCTCGTGGCGTACGATCGACTGTAAATAACTGGAAATAGTTTCATTAAAATTGATTTCGGAGTTTAAATGGGCAATGTGTACTACGCTTTTATTATCGAGAACTGTCTGGGAAACGAGTAAACGTCGACGTGTTTCAAGCAGAACGCGAAGCTCGTACGACAAGAAGAAGTAATCGATCTTCGCGGTTGTTCTCAGGACGGGAGTCGACGGGAAGCGCGAAAGACGTGGACAGGGCGAAGCTCGTCCGTGAGAGACAAAACGAAGAGCGGCAGCGGAAGTTGGAAGAGCTGAGACAGCAAGCTCTCGCCGCGCAACGTTTCCGGGAGCAACGGGAAGAGGAACGCCGAAGGCGCATCGACGAGCTCAAATCGCGTGACAACGACAGGTTTGTCTTTTCTCCCTTTCTTTTCTCCTTTTTCTTCTTTCTTTCATTTCATTTACTCAAAAGTAATTCACTAATATTCACTAATAGGTTTACTGATACGTAAAAATTCGTAATTCTTCAGTTGCGTCGTTTTTTATCTTTTTATATTCGCACTTTTTCTTTCCCTTTTTTTTTTTTTTTTGTAGTAAAAGGTACAAGTCAGAGTGAACTTACGCTCGAATGGGAAAACGATGAGAGTTTAAGCCGGCTTTGCGTTTGAAATTGGGTTATTTAATACGATCCAGTTGCGAACGATAGAGCGCATGCCTTGAGGGTAGTTTTTTTTAATCTATGACACGCGAATTTAAACCGACACGGAACCACATTGATGTGTTTAAACGCGCTCTTTACGAGATTACGGGCTCTCTATGAAGTTATAAGTTGACCTGGTTAATATGATGCCGGGCTAAACTGTTTCGCCGCCGCAGAGAAGCCCGGGAAATTACCACGACACCTGCATAAAGTTCACCCGCGGCAAAATCACTTTTCCGTCCCGTCTAAAAAAAGAATAACAGCCTATTACGTGTACGCGAAGACGTACTTTCTCGTTCGTAGCTCGTCGTACCTTGAGAACCTCTAGTTCGAAATCTGCTTTCTGTAGAAATATTCGTTTTATATTTATTTTAGACGAAACCAAGTCGGAGAGAGAAAACGGGCGATATGCGAGGCGGAAAGAGAAAGAAGAGAGGCGATCCTCCGAAAGAATCAAGAGAGAGAAGCTCGTATAGAGGCGAAGAAGAAGAACGAGAGGTCGCATATCGTGTTTGCGTTCGGAAGTTCTACACCGAGGATGTTGGAGCCAGCTGATACCGGTGGCTCCACTTTCTGGGGAACGCGTCGCGCAACCTCTACCACCAATGTAATGATGTTCTCGGCTGCACAGCCGTTGACAAGGAGATCCTCAGAGAGAGAGCTCGATGGCAGCAAGAAGAGAGCCACGTCAGCTGGTGGACTTGACCGGAAACCCGGCGAAGGTTAGTGGGAATATCTTAACCGAATACAGATACGAGGATGTTATTGATATTTGCGGATACATGTATTTAATTTAATACGACAGACGTCGGTGATGATATTTGTGACATCAAACTTCTATATTCGTAATAGTGTTTGTTACGATAATTTTCTGCCTATTCGTGTCATCCATGTCGATGTTATTTTGATTGGTATCTGGTAGTTAAGCGATGGAAGCACGTAGAAATTGTTCGACGTCTGTCGTTAACATCGTCAGTTATGGATAGTAACGAACAGATAAAGAATCGCGAGAATTCGTGTAAAGAAAATTCGTTAGCGAATATCGTGTCGTTGGTGTAATAATTATTCTTTCATCGTGTTGGCACTCAAAAATCGTCGAGCTGCCGATGGTTGAGACGTACAGCGAAGGCCGCTTCTTTTCTCACTGCGTTCTTTCTACACAGCGCTTCTAGTGCTATATGTAGTTGCGCAATCGATGCGCCGTAACGCGTAACGCATGGATGCACTACGTTCCAGAAAGATTACGCAGAAGGCGAACGAGACATTTTTATACGTACTTGCGTGCGTGGCTTGTGCGCTACTCTTTTCAGTTAAAAATTATTTACTAATCATTTACGAAACCGGGTTAAAATCGTGGCGCCTCATCCTAGCGATAAATCGAGCTTCCTTCGACGAATAAATATTTTTACGATGATGTTTGATTACCAAACACTACACATCAACCACCAACACACGACTTTATTCAACTGTACACGATATCTCCATGTTGATGATTAAAAAAGAAAAAAGGAAATTACGGAGCATGAGAGATCGATTATCTAATGTTGATAGATAAAATGATTCGTGATCGTATTCGTAATGTGTTTTACATTCTCTGTACTTTTTTCAGGTTTTTCGTTTAAATTTCTACAGTTCGTATTGTATGTTTTTCGCAGCCAATTCCACCGGTTTTTAATTTCGCTGCGTTTCCCGACGAATGCAATTTGATTTCAGCGATAAACGAGATGATGTTATTGATTTCTTCCTCTCTTATTCTTTTTTGTTTCTTTTTTTTTGCTATATATCATGTTCTTTTGCCAACATAATATCGCTTCATGTACACACACGAGAAGCACCTCATCTTCGACGCGCTGACTTCTCTGTAATCCGTACACGTTATTACGAAATACAAGTGTCAAAAGTACATAGACAGAGAGACAGATAGTTGTTCGTAGCAAGAATATATGCCTGAGTAAATGTAATTTCACTAGAGTTGTAACATTGACCGGAGAGAGATAGATTTCCTTTCGTTCGGTAATTAAGATCCTATTGCATCCGCTCTATTTATCTCTGTACTTACTGGTGGTGGCTCTGTCAGGCAAAGTGTAATTTTAAAGTATCTGTGAATCGCACTTATATCTAACTCATGCTAATTCCCCCCACCCTAAGTTTGTTAATCTGTCGAACAACCCCACCCTTGCCCACCCCTGAGAGAATTAAAAAAAAAGAGAAATTGAAAAAAAGGAATAAGAACAAAAAAGAAGAAACGAAGAGAATTCGATTGGAAAGTACCTAATGTTGCAGCGCTGAATGGTTTGTTTGCAGATATGAGAATGTCCTCGTCCATGTACGAGGTGTTCAATTGGAATTCTAGCCCTGATCCTCCCTTAACCCCCGCCAAACATAAGAGAGCCAGCCTCTCTCTGCCTCCTACAACTGACATCTTTGCCATCGATGATAAGTCTGATAGCGACACTAGGCGTCCGATGATTCAGCGGGCTGCCAGTGGTGAGTCCTGAAGTCGAAAGAAAGAAAAAAATCTGCAACGGGGAGATTGTTCTGTTATCCCAGAATGAGCTATCAATATAACGTATCCTTGTCTCTCTTTCATTAGCACATCGGAATATAATCTCTTGCAAGCATGTCACTTTCGTTTAACGCCATAAAGATATCTGTACAGACCTGTGAAGTCGTGGAACACCGATGATGTAATTCTAATTCTATTTTTAGATTGCGAAAGCTTATGCATTTATGGGAAATTTAAAGGTGCTAGAATACATAGAACGTATATAATATGCAAACATATACATCAAATATCAAGAGCAAAGTCCTCGCTCTATTCAGATCTCATTTCTTTAATTGTGTTCACTACAGACGTAGATTCGCATAAATATTCGCAGTCTATCTATTAGATAGTTGTCATATATATTTCTGGTAACATCGTACTTGGATATCTTGATTTTTATGTAAATTCAGATTAACGAGGATCGGTGTTGAACGACGTATACCATTAATTAGTCATATATGCATCCTAACGCTATTCAGAATTCTATACTAACAATTACTAACATTTACATACGTTTAGATAGGTTATTTACTAACGAATTTAGAGTAAGAATTTAGTGTTATATTAGAATACTAATTTTGATATTGCTCTTTCTCTCGTTAATAGCATTACTTTATTCAGTGGCAGTTTTACGAAATGGAAATAAGTATCGAGAAGCTGAGGTGCCTCAATAGTCGAATACGAACTTCAAACGAGACACGCTATCGTTTAATTGTACTTTCCTAACATTTGCCTACTTATTATAAGAGGCAAGCATTATACACTCATATCATTCATAAACTTATTACATCCCTACATACTGTACTTAAATTGAATTTCTATTTAGTCTTCGATCGAGATAAATATTTCTTTTTACGAATTTTTCAATCATTTGAATAGAAAAACATTTTTTGTCGATATCAAACGGTCGATTCGATTTTACGAGATTCTTTAAAACGCTTACTTTTTTCGCAACAGCTTCTTTCATTTTTTCACTCGATATATGAACATACGAACACGTTGATGCGTTAATTTGAATGCTATAACACGAGACACTTTCTGTATATATAGCTTTCTGCATGCGTTGAGATTTTTACCGGATATCGTTTGCATGTACCACCTTTCCGTTTTACACCGCTTCCGTAACGTCGTTCGTACACGTTCCCAGTTTCTCATTGTCCTCTAATTACCGTAATATCTTTCTGCCATAATGTATATATCACTTTATCCGTGACAACACCGTTGCTCAACATTCCGTTCCTGGTAACGTTATCGAATGACGTCCAAGCTGTATTATGCACAAAAGTTCTTTCTATCTGCTTCGTACATACACAAACACTTACACGCACACGCATATACATACACAGGATACAGCATGAAGAATATTGACCAGTAGAGAATATTAGAATAGTCGAAAACGGAATGCCAAATGCACATCACTTACACATACCTATACACAGGCTCACGAAAATATTCATATACTTGTAGACACCTTTCATGAATATAAGTATGTATGATGTGTATTATATGAAATATTTTGAAATTTCATTAACACTACGATGAGACACAACTATCATGATTATTTTAGCAAATAATGACAATCGTGTCTCGTTAAAATGTGAATGAGATTTCAAAATGTTTCGTATAACACATACAATATGGACAGAATAGTTTTCAAGAGCCAGTGTATGTACGTATATCATCTACACATATGCACACACCTACTCTACATGTACACTCGATCCATGCAAAATGGAACGAATTTTCTTATGTTTGCGATGTTCAGAGGATGTACGCGCGCCTTGTACACGTTACGACTGTATAGTGCGCAGTTTCCGGTGGTCGCTTCTCGCGCTTCGCTTCTAAGGGAAACTCCATTGCAGGTGAAGAAAGCGACGGAACACCGGGAACCCCTAGCTCGGTTTATCTGCGGGTGAACAGGAGGCGTACCGATCTGATGCCAACGATACCATCGCCGCGTGATGGACCGCCATCATCAGGGCGTAGTTCGAGCGCTAAGGCCTTCGCACGTTCGCCAGGTAGGACTTACTCCATGTCCAGGCTGGACCAACTGGCGCAGCCTAGGAAACGTCCGACAGAACTTAGCACACTGACGGAACAGCAAAGCCAGCCTCTGAGCGCTTCTAGCATGAGTCGCAGCATGTCACATTTAGCTGCGTCCGGAGGCAAGAGCCTCAAACGCTCAGATAACTCTCGTAGCATGGGTACATTGCCAGGCGCGGTTCCAATGCCGAGACCAACCAGAGCCGAGAGACTTCGTCGCAAAGCCCGCGAGCATCAGAACCAACAGCAGCAAGGTAAGATCGTTCTTGTGCACTCAACTCTCGGTGACATTCTGCTCTTAAATATCATATTCATTTTATCGACATATCGTCATTCACATAGAGATTCATAGACAAACTATGTAAATATGACCAATAACATCATTCTATATTGTACATGTATATCCCTATGGGCATTATCACGCTGACAGTATTATTTACTGACAATAACTAGACAGATCTTCAGGTTTATAGATTATAATAATTTTCATCAACCGATGTTTTACGATTGAGAATTCGTTTTTTTCTCTTTTCTTTTTTTTTCTTTTTTTTTTTTTTACATCCCCGAATGAATCTATTTTCAGATATTTGTCACTATCTATGCTCGCACTCCTGCCGTTCTATATAACTTGAGTTGGGTGCACATGTGCATGCGTACAAATACAGTGAGGAGCTATTGTAAATCAATAAGACAGAAAATCCTTGTATACCTCGGTTACTTTTCGTGCAACTTCGTGAGACGACGGGTAGAAACTAATGCTTAACTGCTTGCATATCGAACAGAGACTAACAAACGATCTTCAAAGCGCCTAACGCTTCAAATTTTTCTTTAACCATCGATTTTGTGTTACTTTATATTATTTTAACAACGATATATATCCGACTGCATGGAATTCTTTTTGTGTTAATTATTGTACAAACTGAATTGATTAACAAAACGCTCCTGCTAAGGAAACGAACTCAGATCTTACCGGCTTTTCGGTACCAAGGGTGAAGGTACGCTCTAACGTTTTCCGGTAAGCCACACTTTTTTTTTTCTTATATGTGTATATATATATATATATCTTATCACGTACACACACGTTTTACGCACAATACTAGACTGTGTACAGACGAACCGCAATCGTATTTAGTGTGCAATACATTTATATCGCTCCACTTTCGTTCTTTGATTCTTTTCTTTCTTGCTGTTTTTACGAGGTCTCATAATTTCCCCTCGTTTCTTTTTATTTCTAATTTATTTATTTCGGCCTCTTTTTCTCAGTTACTCTCGATGTACATATACATTTCACATACGACACGATCAATAATATTTTTGGTGGCGGTGCTTGTTTTCTATTTAATTTCGCTACTTGTACCTCTTAATATATTTAAGTCTATTCTAATATATACAAATCAACGAAAAGACTGATAAGAATAGAACGGAATGGAAAAAGGAAACAGAAAATACGATTTGTTTGTCGAAATATACAAATACTCGTCAGCATTGTGCATCGGCGCGATCTGACGCGATAATCTAACGAAAGAAAATAGAAAAAGTAGAAAGAATAAAAGTTCGGTTCTCTCTGAAATGCCGCGGCAACGCGATGCTGCCGTGCATTTCACGGCGTTTGTTTGTTTAATGTTTAACGTGCAACGAACACAATGCATAAAATACGTAAATCAAGAGATGTTCACCTTGGGTGGGTACGCGTAGGCATCCGCAGCGGGGAGGTGACACCGAACAGCCCATCACGACCGCACAGCTCCATGAGTCAGCAAAGCGCCAGCAGTGTGGGCAGCAGTAACGTCAATCTGCGTCCTCGTACAGCTGCCCCGCGTCGACCGCGACCTGCTTCTATTGCCGGTACCGGTGTTTCGGTCACAGAACGACACAGTGAGCATGCCTTTTTTTGAATACTTTCTTGTTATTAAAAAAAAAGAAAAAAAATCTTGTACACGAAGGGATCAAGCGGGCACCGCTCGAGTGTTCATTTCGCACGAAAACGTGCGGATCCATTCGACGCGACGAGAATCCTTTTTGCCCTGCAGTATTTGGACCCGAACTTCTGTTTGCTAAACACTTTGTTCGAAAAACAGTTTGTTTTTTCAATTTGAATTGTCGTTCCAAACGAACGTTGATTTTCTCGATTTTTCTATGCAGTGTTTCTTTTTTTTCTTTTTTTTTCATTAATTACGGTTTCAGTTTCTGTACATGGCTTACATGTTATTTATCTATTTAATTTGTTTTTTATCCTTTTTCTTTCAATACATGAGTCGAGATTGCACATTCAAATACCGCGTGTACGTAGACACAACGTGACTCGTGTCGTGAGTTTCAAGTTTGTAATAATATGTAGATCTAGTGAGCGAACCGAAATCGACGAAGGATTCGAAACCGCCACTGCCAAAGGTCCATAGCACTCCAAAGAAATCATCTACACCGAAAGCGACGGAGATCAAGAAGCCGACAGAGAAACTGGTGAAGAGCGCGAAGGCTTCACCGCGAATAACCCCGAAAGTGACACCGCTGCAAAGCCCTGGAGCCGAGAATGCTCCGCTGATTCGTGGTAGTACCGGAGAGATAATAAAAAGCGAAGTGAAAGAGGATACAAAATTAGACGATAAATACGAAGAGAAGAAAGACCAAGGCACTGAGAAAACACAAGTAATTAATTTTCTCCATTAAGGAAATGCAGGCTGTGCACACATGAAAATGATCGATATGTGTTATGTGTTCTTAATTGCAGCAGGAAATAAGCGCCGCGGAGCAGGGTAACGAAGAAATGAAAAAGTCGATTGTTATCGAACAATCCAATTCTATATCGAAGCAAACGAAGGACGAAACTAATTTGAATCAAGAGAATCAATCGACTGTGCGGTCTCAAGAAACACCCAAAGCTGCGAAGAAGGAAGCCGAGGCGAAATCCGAGAATAACGTGGAGGAACAGGTCGATATGTCAGGTAAGCTGGACTTTGGATATTGAAATATGGATTAGAAGATTAATAAATAAATGGCCCCTTTTTTAGCATCGATGATAGCAAAGATCCGGATCACTACGGAAGAGGAAGCCAAGGCAGCTATAGCTGAACGTAGAAGATTAGCTCGAGAACAGGCTGAACGAGAAGCCGAGCTTGAACGCCAACGACAGGTGCGGTTTTAAAGAGATTTTTCGCATAAAAGAGTGGATTATTCGCGAAAAGAAGAGACTTCATAGAGAGATCCTTTTTACAGGAGGAAGAAGCCCGTTTAGAGGCCGAGAGATTGCGCGCCGAGGAAGAAGAACAACGTCGTTTAGAGGAAGAAACGCTTCGTTTGGCTAATGAAGCTCGTGAAGCCGAGGAGCAGAGACTGAGACTGGCGATTGAGGAAGCAAAACGTCGCGAGGAAGAGGATAGGAGAAGAAGAGAAGAGGAGGCTCGTCAGAAACAAGAGAAAGAAGAGGCTGAGCGGAAAGCGAGGGAAGAAGCGGAAAGGTTAGTTGATTTCTTTCAGATGACGTGATTTTATTCGATCAACATTCTCTGTGGTCAAGCGTTTAATGACCACTATGTAATGTTTTTGTTACAGACAGCGGATCGAAATGGCAGAACGCCTTAAGAGGGAAGAGGAAGAGAGACTTGCTAGACGTAAACGTGTCGAGGCGATCATGCTTAGAACTCGGGGCAAGAACCAGAATAATACACCTACGAAAGTAAGATTACACATTTTTCGTTCATTGAATAATGTTTATGTGATTGTTAATTAAACTCTTGTTCCTGAAAGAAATATTTACGATCGTGTATCGTGCTTTGTATAGGGTGAAGGTGGTGATGGCGATAAGTTGAAAGAAGATAGTCCTAACGATGAAAATAAAACGGCACCAGGTAGCAAAGTCGAAGATGTTATGACAGCCAGTCTGATATCCGAAGCGACTCAACAATTCATTAGCGGAGAGCAACGAGCTCATCATACAGAAAACAATACTACTACGGACATTGTGCATAACGGCACGCATAGTAATGGCATTAATGAAAGTAAAATTGTGTTGGATAATAATCAGGGTAATGTGGAAGGAGAACTGAATGGTCATCATACAAATCACGGAAACGGTATCAACAGTCAATCAATTACACTGGATAATGCCACCGTGTAAGTATATCAAATTCAAAGTTACAGATTTGTAACAAACATTTCTATTAACCTAAGAGTTACATCCTGATACTTACCTGACCGACATTAAAACAAAAACAAAAAATCCAAGATATAACTGGATTTCGCATCGATAACAAAAACTGAAAGATAACATCGAAGAGCATCTCAAAGAATTGTAAGTTCATTTGGTTTTTAGATCATTCGACAATAATGTTATTACGAATGCCCATGCAAGGCTTATATCAGACTAGTGTTATTTAACATTGCTAAAACTATCCTTACACATGTATACATCCACGCATTAGTTATTTTCATAACATTTTATGAGAATATTTATTTCGTCCCCTTCCCCCTCCCCCTTTTTTTCGGCGCGCATTCGTCGTATAGAATGAGAAATATTTTTTCAAAAGAAGAACAATCCTTTTAATCGAAAAAGAATGAATAGCGAACATTTTAGAGTATTATTTCTATCAAATGCATATTTTATCTAAAGTTTCGTGCGAATACAATATATAGATATGAAATACACGCGATGTTACGTCATATATTTACTAATCTCGAATGTAGTTTCATTCAAAGTGATGATGCAAAATTATGGCTAATATAATGTAATATGTAATATGATACAATTATTGCACAATATTAGCCATTGTATACGTAAAAATATCGACTGACTCTTAGTGCCGTTCATAAATATGTATAAACGTATTCGGCGTATAAAATATAACTGAAAAAAAAAGAGTTAAAATGTATGTTGCAATTATGAAAAAAGAAAAAAGATGGAAATATAAATCTGAATCAGAGCGTGCATTACATGTTACATTATAGTGTCACAAAAGTACATGCTAATATGTGAAAAATGCAGATTCTTAATCATTATAAAACTAGATGTACAGTACTTTTAAATCTTGATTTAACGCAAATATACATATAATACTTTGTATATTGAATGATTCAGGGTAACGCTCTAGTCATTTATACAATAAAAGTTATTTATAGATTCATGACGAATTAATAGACACGCACATACAATATGAACTATAAATAACAATTTCTGAAGTATCTAGTAAGAAGTCAATCTGTTTCGAAATTATTGCTTATAATGTCGCCTTCTATCTATTTTTATTATCACTTAATCCTCCGTCGTTATTACTACAGTTTTAATATCATTTGTTGCTACAGTTTTATATCATAATTTTTGGTTTTTCCAAGTAGAAAATGAAATGCTGAATGAAATGGCTAGAGTGTGAACATTTTTTTCTAAACAAATATATAATAGAATGAAAAAATGTGCCACATTAAATATACACATGATAAACATAATGTATGATTTTATGACCAGCATTAAAACAAAGAAAAAATTAAATATAATAAAGCACCGATGCTTAATTGCTCTACAGAAGAAGAATTAAAAAAGATGTTGAAAAATTATAATCCTGTACGTTTATTATGCATACATATAAAAGCACGCGGTGTGTTTAGAATTAATCGTTAATATGTGTATATAATGAATTTTGTTGTTTGAGATGTTTTTTGTGGTGTTCGTGCGATAATGGAAAAATTAAGTTTGAAAATATATCTACGCTATATGTACACTATACATAGTTATTTCAATAAGAAAATTTATTGCGCTTTCCTATAATACACATTGGAAGGAATTGCTTATAAAATAACATTTAGCTCGATAAAAATTGCTTCATAATAAACCACCAGTATGATGGAAACGATTTTACATATATTGTACATTGCAAAAGTAGTCAGAGCAATGGTTGACAGATATGAAAAACAGATTTATGACAATTATTCAGTGCTATTGAAAATTCATCTAATCGCATGATTATACCAATAACTAATAATGAATTATATGGAAGATTATAATATCATCGGTAACTCGAGAGGTATGAGGAATGTATATTGTATTGTCTATTATACTTATATATATTTTATAATTTATATTTAATCGTGTAATAGTTAAAAATATACTATTTTTAGGTAGACGTCTAAAAGAATAATGAAAGGTTTAAACTATATTGTGCGTCGATTCTTTTAGTAATGCGTTAATGGCATAAAACATGTAATGTTATACGAAGCATGGAAACGTTAAGCAACTAACAGAGCTATAGCGTTAAATACTAACTAATCAATAATAAATTCAGTGTACATAATGTAAAGAAAGATAAATAGCATAAATTTAATGACTCATCTAAAAATTTTGTTTGTAATTTTATCATACAAGTTCATCAAAGATACACTGTTTAGTATGTTACTATGTTTGTATTCAACTTTGTAGCTGTATACAGTCTGTCATTTTTGGTGAACTATTACTTTATCTTACCTCCAATTAGTTATCATTCAAGCTCGACGTGTGTGCCTTAAGTACAATGTTTATATCAACATTTCTTCTTACCGATTCTATTACCACTAATGCATGTTGTGATTTAATTGTATCAATATGATGTGGCTTCTACTTTTCTTTGCTCTACTTTGTACCTGTTCTTTATGTTTGCGTTGTATATCATCCAGCAGTACGTGTCAACTTACTGTCTACTTTTGCTATGTACTATCGACCTTTACACATTTCTGAAATTATTCTTTTGTTGTACGAAAATATATATTTCACACAATCCATTCCACAATTCCTACAGGAAGTTACCTATATCGAAACAGGGCATGAATATTTTCGAACTTATTCTACCTATGAATAAGAGAAATCGAAAATAGGGAACTACACAGGTCAAAACAATCGTTATCGATCCGATCTGTGAAACCTGCTGTATGGTAGTATTATATATTTATACATTACATAATGCACATACCTAATTTTATTGGGTATGGCTAAAGGGAAATTCTTTTGTATGTTAATTGTGTTTTCCATGTACACTTTACGTTACGCCATAGAATTTTATATAAGTTCACAAGCATATATAAAATGCTTTTTATAGCTGCTTTACAGTATTAAGGTAGCCAGGAAAATAGTGCTGATGCAAGATAAAATATTGCCATCGACCAAGTCGATTATAAAATATGTTCCCAGGATAAGTGTTTGTTTCCGAATAATTTTTTATACTTATGGTTTGATATAAGACGAATGACTTGAAGAAATTCAGCAAACAGCATATAGTTGTTAATTTTTTATTTTCCTCGTTTATTCGTTTTCTAGACATATTAGATACTTTGAACATAGCTTTTAAATTAAGAGATTAAAAACATAGTTACTAATAAATAATCGTATGTGTATTGTACATACTAATTCTAGTAAGATAGCGTTCAATGCGAGTTGTCTATAATTGGCTTAACCAATTTAGAGATTGTAATTTCAAATTAGAAATTACAATGCGCTGATGCAGTAGTAACCTAGTGTTAATTGCCTATTATTTAGTATTTGTATGTTTCCTTTCGCTGATTTTATAGCAAACAAAACAACGTGACCAACAACCTGTTAGACCTAACGGAATTCGACTCTCTCAGTAATAGCAGTAGTGGTCCAATACTCCAACTGACATCCAATCTGGCCAATGAAGACACCCTCAACTCGAACCTAAATCCAGCAGCTATACCTTTCACTCCAATGGCTAACACATACATGCCTACCGCTGCTAATGCCAATGTAAATCCGTTCCAGGATTCTTTTATGAACAACAAGCCACAAGATAATAGTCAAGTACCAGGTATGTGTACGTATTACTAGCGCGATATTAAGATATATCATGTACGATGTGAATGTAATCGTCACTGTTCTTGATCTGCAGATCTTTTATCATAATGCGCGTATTAAACATTCTGGTGAACGGATGAAGAACGATTGGATTCGAAAATATACCGTGTTGCTTTGCAGCGAGTAATAGGTATAATATTCGAGATGATGTCATTTATGAGATAATGTAAATATGCGCTATCGATGTGTAGAAATGGAGACCTAAGTAGAGAAAACGGGGGCACTACGTCAAAAAGAAAAAAGACTACTTTGTCCTTAAACGTCACGAGAAATGTAAAATAATATATAATGTTAATTAATAATATTATGTAACAGCAAATAGGCACTCAGTCCATTATAGTATGCTATAGATATAAATCTAATCTTTTAGAAGACCTTAAAGGGAATAAGGCCTGTTTATAACATATTGATTTAAAATACGCGTATATATTTTATTGTATTAAATTTCATTAAATTAATTTCACACGTAATTTTCACCCATACCGTAACATGTCGCGTTCAGAATGTTCTAAATCCTGGCAATTTTTAATGGAACGAGATTTTATCGAATTTGAGAAACACGAATTAATCGGTACAATGAAATCTTTATGCGTAAACGAACGTGTAAAACGGCTTGACAAATATTGCACAAGATGGTGAATTGGTTGGAATATTTTACGAAACTTATATCTGCCAAAATGACGTAGGAGGTAAGCTCCAATGATTATCCTTACATAAGAGATAGTATAATATTACCTTATAGAATTTGAATATAGAAAACGAGTATATATATATATACATATATATATATATATATATATAGTCATATCTAGTAAGATCTTCTGCAGATATGATGTAAAAAAAAAAACACATTTCTTCCATACTACATTTTGGGGCGTGCGCTCACTAGTCAAGCAATTTTACTGTTTTTATCATATTCTTCTCTTTTCCTTAATTACTATCCCTTTTCTCTTTTTGTTTTTTTTTTTTTTTTAGAAAACTCATCTAATATTGGTACTCTAGGTATCCACTAGATTTCATTACTATTACGTTTTCGTGAATTTAACATAAATTTTCTAGCTGTGATGTGACGACGATGACGAAGACGACGATTGCTTTGTGAAATAGCCACTGCATACGTTTATGAAATAAGAAACTGTCAACTATGTTACTTTATTTATAAATGATATTTTACTAGTTGTGGTAGGAGACGAAATGCAAATCTACGATTAAACGTTTTAGTCAAAAATAAGACATTAACATAATTATTAATGGAAATCCTAGCGAAGATCTCGGGAAATATTTTGTAGCAATTGAAGTGAACAAAATTTAAAGGTCGCGTTGTGTTAATCATTATATACAGTAGTGGCTATTCATTTTAGTGGTATCATACTAGTATACAGATAGAAAATGATAATTTTAAAGCCTGATGTTATTGAGCAAACATTGTAATTGGTGTCTAAGACATGAGTTATTTGTTACTATTGTGGCATACTATTATAAAATCAATACGATTAGCATGCTTTGTGTTTAACACTTGCGCAATCGCAGGTGCATAATAGTGTCTTATACACATGGTTGTTTATACAAAGGTTAATAAAGTATAAATCTGATTAACCTAGTTTTCAAATAGCAGAAATGAAGAAGAAAAAGAGAGAGAGAGAAGTCATCGACATGCCTGAAAGGATTATCACCGATCTATACAAACTCTGTATACCGTTTGTTGTCTCTTTTATTTTGTAATCTTTTTATGTTTGTGCTACGTACAATATTAGAAGTTCTCTTGAATTCTTTCCGCATATGTTCTATTGCGATTGATTTAAAGGAATTTCGCGCTGCATGCTTGCTATCAGTACTTTTTCCTCGAAATTGTTTAATTTAAGGACTTTGAGCACATATATTTATGTAATACCGCAGTGTGTTGTATCCCAAAATAATTTCTATTGTGCAAACAGAAACCTAAGAATCGATATTTTAACGACACAACAAACAAACAAAAATCTGTATTTTTATTGACAAAGATTGAAGCACACTGCTGTACAGAAGCATACGATCCTAAGACATTTTTAATTGCCTAAGCTTCGTAAGCGCGTAGTTACGATACCGTGAGGGAACTCAAATCAGTTTTACGTATCATAGCTCGATGCTCCACGTGGACTATTTTTAACCATAAAACTATCGTCGTTGCTTTCCGTGACAGAACTATGCAATGACTATATTATCGAGTTTATTTATTCAAACTATTTTATTCGGTCTAACTAAAACTATTCTATAAGAACACGTAATAATAATAACTATAATAATAATAACAATAATAATAATCCCAATACATACGAACAAATGTTTCTAAACATACAAATACTGAGAATGCTAAAGATCATCAGTCATGTCTAAAAATACTTCGTATTGTATAAATGCTTGTATGTAATAAATACTTAATATTGAAAATAAATGAAATATTATTTAATAAACCTCCTAAACTTTCTTCCTTACGATCGCGTTAACATTACAATGCATATCGTAAAGTCAAACGATAATATTATAGCGACTATTCTGTTGCAGATTCACGCAAGAATCCCTTAAAGTCGTTTCTCGACTTTAAGCCGGCGTGGAATATGTTGAAAGTTATACAAGTGTATCTTTTTATTTATTATTGTAGAAACACGTACCACATCTATTTTCATTTTAAAGCGTAACAACTAACATAGCCACAAGGTAATGCCCGTTGAAAGCAACAGAGTATGAAATATGGAGCACATACCTAGATGCGGTTCGTCTCTAGGGTGTCACTCTCGTAAAAAGTAATGCTCCTGCCTAGGAAAACTTTGTCCGCTTTATCCAACCGTAGTATCTTTGACGAACACTCGTTTTCACGCAACCGAATCGTATCTGTAGGAGTACGATTCCATCTTTCATCGAAAGTCGCTAACTCTAACCTCACAACATATTTCCTTTCTATTATTCACATCTGTTTCCAAAACATTGTGTGCTCGCCGCATCTTTCGAGTTTTCTGTTGCCTTTCGATCTTTCATATTTCTTTACTAGTCTCCTCGAACATCGAAATATCAAGAACAATCTCTACGGTAAAGCGCAACTTATCTCGTTCCGCTCGAATTTTGAAAATCGTTCAGAGCTCTGTTGCCTCGCGCGGTACTCAAACATTAGCACAGGGAATAATTTTTGTTTCAGTTAAAAATATTTCTCTCTATCCCTATGATTGTTTAAGAGACGATGCCATAGGTTTTCACATAATTTTCCATACATCAGAGATAAGTAAAGTTTGATACATATAGAGACATTTTTCCCTTTTTTGTATGACGATACATCTCAATGTGAGTTGTGTTCAAAAGGAATGAAATCGCTTGTGAGCCTCGTAATCCAGTGTTGCGTCTGGTGTAAATTAATTAATGAAACAACGTAATATCGCGAGTGTTCTTTCTCTTTGCCACGTTATTACGACCGAAATAGCGAAAAGGATCGTCGCTGTAAAATGAGGATTTCAGATACGCGCATGTTTTCCAACGGGCGCATAATTCCGGAAAATTAAACCGCAGCGCGAGATTACACCGAAAACTTTCCGACTCCTTCGCAGCGTAATTTTTGGCCGACGATTTCGTTTCCCTGTTCCGTGCCATCCTTAACGCGACTAGCCTGGTAGCGTTTAGCGAAACTTGATTCTTTACAAACCATCCTTTTTCACGGAGTGAACACACGTTTCTTACATGAAACATAGTATCTAAAGTTTAATTAGCAGCTAAATTAAATTCAACCGGTTCTTAATCTATCTTCGTTATCGAAACAAACTTAGAAGTATCAGACAGCATTACGATGTTATCAGAACGATTAAAGTAAAGCCGCGGAACATAGTAATTCATCGTTTAGGAAATCCATGGCGGTAATTCTGTAATGAATTTCCCGCAACTTTCGCGAAACGTGAATCGACCAAATGAGAAAGGACCGGTCGCGAATATTACAATATACATTACAATTTATGAAGAGAACGACTACATTCAAAGTAGCGTTTTACACGAGGGATTACGGTCTATATTTATCTTGGCGAGACCTTTAGTCGAGGTATCATGCTCACACCATTTGAGGAATATTTATGACGAATATTTCGCGAATAACGACCTTAATGGTTAATTTAAAGTCCTTAAAACATATTAGAATATGTTCTCGTAAGCATCCGTATGATTAGTTGAAATCGTCTGGTCGTATATTTAGAATGGAAGGCGTTTTCGCGCTTTGCCGAGTCTCAATAATTGTCTAGCAAACGACAGTTAATATTCCTCTCCCTAATTTATCTCGGAAACCCGGATCGTTCCGTTTTGGAGAAGGGCAGAGCGGTATTCCGGTAGAAGCTTTCGCAGTCAGGGCTGTAATCCAGCAGTCTTGGGCTCGCACATTCACGTGGCAGCAAGGGGTGGTACGGGTGTAATTTGCGGCTTGTAATACCGTGCCCGTCGTTTGTAACCAGTTCGGGATACGCAAGTACGGTTAAGGGGAGGAGAAGGAAAACGAAAAGGGAGATAGAAGGAGGAAACCAACGTAACCGCATCGTCTCATCGAGGGGATGTTTTCCACATCTGAAATGGACGAAACTTCCCCACGCTCATTTCCTTGCCATCAGAAAATACATTTGTCTACTTCGCCGTGCTCCGTTACTCTTTCTCGACATCGCGTTCCGTATCGGTTGAATACATGTTTCAATTGCTCTGTACTTGTTTTCGCGGTAAACTTCCATTTATATCGGATCATACGCTAAAAGGGAGGGGGAAGAAAAAAGAGAAATGGTGTCAGGCGAGGGAATTCTGTCGACTCTGTCCCCGGGTGCAATCTCTATGTAAATATTTTTATCAAGCCGTTGCTCCCAATTTCGGTAAAGATAAAGAATAAATAAGAAAAATAGGAGATGGAAGGGCGGGGGAAAACGCGAGACCGAAACGGCGAAAGATTCAAATGAAATTCCGTATTTCGTTTTACGAGCATGCTCGATTTAGCGGGTGGTTCAATGGTGGAAAGCCCGAACAGGGTTGAAAAGGATGCAACCTGTGAAGGGATGCATTCATTTTGCACGGGTCATAAGATCTTCTTGCGATGCTAGAGAGGGTTCGGCACTCTTCTGCCGAGGTTACTGCACTTCAGGGACGACTTATCCTCCTCATCGACCACCAGGAATTCTCGCGTAACATTTTCTAAGGAATTCTCGGGGAAACGTACAATTTCAGAAAAGTTTCGTGGATAAAACGTCGGTCGTTGTACCTTATGTTTGTCGATTTATGTCTTAAATGTCACTGTAAATTTCTTATATACAACGGCTCAGGAACTAGTCGTCTCGCGTGCAGGTAATTTCTCGATATCATCAATAATTTCATCAATTTCATCTTCTACCTCGACATTTCGAAAGAATCACGAAACGTAAAATTGTCGTTTAATAAATATTCGTTATAAAAACGATCGATGTTGAACGATGAGTATTTCTCTGAATATCGATGGTCGATAATAAAAGCTGATTTTACGTTTTCCAAGAAAGTAGAACGAACAAATTAATGGCAATTGGATGCCACATTTTCAATATTTATAACTGAAGAAGTGGCACAGAAATATCCTGGGACGATCCCAATTTTCTCTTCAAGATACGATAAGATAAATAACGTGCATAAAAATGTATAAAAAAGAAGTATGGAGATAGAGACAAACGAAGCAGCCAAAAGCAAAGGCACCAAAGAACTTTTTCCTATTACGCGTGGATTCATTCGTTTAATTATCTTCCGGGCGGCATTGCAGTTGGCAAAACATTAATTGTTCGGTTGATTGAAATGTCTAACGAACCCTTTCGAACTTCTTGCTTTACGAACGCGTCTAAACTTTTTTAATGGATCCGCATTTCATTTTTCTCGACTTTATCCTTCCTTCCATTTTCATCAAGGTAATAACCAGTCACAATGCTACCTCTTCTTCGTCAAACCTTCGGGGCTCTCAATGTCTCTTAAACACGAATGGATAGTCCAGTCGTTTATCGATCGCTGGTTGAATCGGCGACAAAACAAGCGGTCATGCCGATTTAATTTGCTCTCGGAGAAATATTTTAATCCTTGAATTGTACGGATAAATTAATTCATCGCCACTTCCGGGTCACGAATTACGCTCCATTTCCAGCATTTACGCGTCTCCAGCAGTTAGGTTCCATAGGTTCCATCGATTGTCTCGATTTGACGGATTTCCGGATAATCCGGATAACACGATCGTACCCGCGCAGAATCGGCAGAACTTAGTTGTATTGGATGGAAGCCAATCCGGGCTACTGGCGATTGACAATTGGCGGTGTGGGAATGATTTCCGATGAGCGGACCAGAGAGAACGATGGCCGATCGAAGGCGGGTCGAGGACAGAAGAGAACAATGACGCGGAACAGCACCGATATTAAAGGGGAAATATGATGAAAAGCGCCCTGGATTTACCTCCCGCGAACTAGACGGTTTTTTGTTCGCCGCTACTTTATGTAGAAAGAAGTCAAATAAAACTACTTGTAGGATGCGCAATCAAAAGGATGGTCCCGCAAAACGATACCGCAGCACCGATACTCTGTTGAAAAACGTTTGTACCAGAAACAGTTGTATCCGATTTAGGAAATTAACCGGGACAGGATCCATGAGAAAATGAAATGCTCGATCAAGTATCCGTTAAGATAACATTAACGAATGCAAAACGGAAACGCGAATACTATGAATACCGAAGGCACCCTTTAACCGTGATGCTTTTCGAATAACAGAAGAGATAACGCGTTTGCGCCTGAGCCAATCCGCCGTACCACCAGCTGACAATTGGCGGCGTGGCAATGATTTCCGATGAGCAGAGAAATGCAAGCGAGAGAGGGAAAAGGCGGGGTGACGAGGAAATTCGAAAGGGGGGAAACTGAGCAGAAGGAGAAAGAGAGGAGACAAAGACACACGAATATACGTACGAAAGAGAATGAGAAAGGGACGAATATATTTCGTTCGGCATTTGCGGTTAGCCGCGCACGGATTGCACCCGATTTCCCTCTTTCTACCCAATAATTTTACAAACGGCCATTCAACCTTCGTTTGTCTCACTTTCCACGTTTTCCAACCCTCCTCCCTTCGTTCGCTCTCTCTGTTCGGGCGTGATGTTGGCGCGCGCGATTCGCAGTCGTTCGGGGGTGAGAAAAATTCTGTGAGAAGAGGCTGGAAATTTTTTTTACGCTCACAGGTTTGTAACGCGTCGCATCCGCGCCGATATCATCGGTGTGTGGTTAAAATCGGAGATAAAAGCGACGCTGATGGTTTGTAAAAGATTTTTCGTACAACATACAGCGCAAGGTAAACCAGCACGCCGGGATTAATCAAGCGTTATTCGCAGAGCGTCGGCCCGTTTCCCTCGATAAAACTGAAATATACGCGAACATCAGCTACGAATTATCTTGCCTGTTTACAGTGCGCGTTTCAATTAATCCTGCAACATTTGCCCACCTTTCGTCGGAGAAAGAGAGGAGAAATTGCATCTATCCTACGTGAATGATTAACTTGTATTTCCATTTGAAATAAGATACCGTACAACGGTAGAGGAATAATTAATTTTTTAATGAATTCTTAATCCGTTACGTCCGAAAGAATAAACTAAAGCGAAATGTAAAATACATATTGGAGGAGTTATTAAGATTTCATAGAAAGAGCGAGTCGCAGACAGCTCGTCTCTAAATTACATTTTCCAGCGTTTTCATCGCGACCGACGCGCCATAGAAAGATTTAAAATAAGATCGCTCGGTGTGATAAATCCAGATTTCGGTTTCTATCGGCTACTCACACCGCAATATACGTAGCCGATGAAAGATTCAACTAGAAAATATGTTGAAACGTCGATGTTATTCTCAACTATAAAAGTTTGCGAGACCGAGACTCGAATTCAAGAAATAACAAGACGTCGATTGGAGAAATGGCCGTAAATTCAAATGCACGCTGTTCAAACCTAGCCCTAGAGGCAGTGGAAATAAATTCAAACAAAGTGGCGAACCTGAAGTGCGCAGGGCGGGAGAACCAAACGAAGGTTCGTCGGAACTTTCTCGAAGGGAAAGTTAGTTTCTCACGATTAGACTTTCACCCCCTTCCCGGTATCACTACTTTCGTTTCCGCTACCTCTAAACCGCCTCGAGGATCGAGATAGAGAAGCTTAACCTGGCCGAATGAAATTTTAATTTTTGATAAGACGCTCCATTACTGAAGCCACCCTTCCATCCCTTCTGCTTTTTCTCTATCTCCTTCTCGACTATCTCATCTTCTACTCTTCGATTTCTTTCTCGCCTAGCAGGGATAATGCCGGTTTAGAGATATTAAATATCACCGAAACACACAAGGGTCGAAGTAAAGAAGATACCATTGGCAGAGTAGAAACGCAGAAACGTAGAAGCTTCCTGAATGCTCGAGGAGTGACTGGCGAGTAAAGAACGTCGAGCCTCGTAGTTATGCAAAAAGAAATGTGCATCCACGGACGGATAAATGGGTTCGTAAGGCACGAATGTGCCGCGAAGTTATGCAAAGTTTACGTAGGGAATTAATTGCCAAAGCTATGCCAAGATAAAGAGCATTTAATTAAAGGAATAATCAATAATCCTTGGGGCGACTAGAGCTTTTAATGAACAAACTTCTTGAAGTGTGCTCCGAGGAAGTACAAGTTTGAAGGTTTGTACGATATTTTTAGAAATTAATAGTTTAACCCTGGCTCGTAGTTTAGTTGGCTAAACTGAGCATGATAAACCGAACGAGACAAATTCATTGATCTTTAAAGCGTTTCTTCATCCCCTTGGATATAACTGCTTCTAAAGCAATAAAGCAAACGGGCATCGATACCTCAGACGCATTCGACGATAACCAACATTTCTAATATGGTTCGTTTCGGATGAATGACAATGAATCTCGCGCGTGTGCCTAATTCTTTTTAGCGCCTTTCAACTGAAAATTCTAATCAGTACTGAACTATCAGTTGGTGGTTGTCACTACAGAAACGATTGCGATTTCACGATGATGCTGGTAGGAAATTGAGGTATAACTAGAGGTAGAGCCACGAGAAGTTGCCTGCTAAACTGATAACGGAAGAGACAAGGAGTATCATACCGAGGAAGAAAGAGACGAAGTAAGAAAAAGAGAGAAGTAGCGAGAAGGAGGATGAGAAATAAGGACCAGCGAGTTTTCCATAGTTGGTGCAGATACGTGTATGCTGAACGTACGAAAGCAAAATACAACGGAGGCAAAGTGACGTAGAGGAGTGGTGACGGCAGAAAACGTGGTAGGGGGATGCGTTATGTCATGTGTGAAATTACAATCACCCACCCCTAATGCGTTTGCCTTGACTCACTCCATTCTGTTCAGGTACAATGGTGTGAGCATGCACGTACATCCGCATGTTACGACTATTTCTATAAGCACATGCTATTATTACACACACATAGTAAAGCGTTTGTGTATATACGAGTTACACGGTCACGTTGTTTGGCATTCCGGGTATAGCTCTTTATACCGGTACGCGAGATAATGAACACAGTGTCTGCAGGAAAGTGTGCACCATATGACGCGAAGGTCCGGTGCATCGGCCCTGAAGAACCTTTGGTAAACTTTGACGTGTAAACTAGTAGCTAGGACGCGACCCCGATCAGACTGCTCGATTATACGAGCGAGCTCGAAAATATAATCGTTTAATGTTCGTGCATGCTTTCGAGCCGGCCAGGTGAACCTGGTAAATTGATACACCGGATGATACAATGGTTGTTAATTCCCTGTCAGATACAACAGCACATTAATTAATTACGTATATGTAACTTTAATGTATTCTGTTTGCCAGTTTGTGTAGAATAATTGGTCGTATTTAACGTTTACGAAGTTCTTAGGTATTTTAAACAATCGCTCACTGATGCGCTACAATTTCTTGTCGACAAATAATATATATAACACGTATTAGAAATTGTGAAGTATCGGTTGGAAAATTAACGGGAGTATAATTTAAATCTGACCACATTAGATTGCGTATTTTTGTTAACGAATGAACGAAAATTATCATTGATCAGGATTACTGTACTTAATATTGTGTTCGGACGAACGGATGCCTGATGCGGAATATGAGTCAAGAGTTGTCAGCACGAATGAGATTAATAAATATTAGAGGAACAGAGATACTCGAGGGATGCGCGTGATTTAAAGAGGTTCATGCCGCTGAGTGTTTTAATAAATAAACGGCCGTCGAAGTAGTAGCACACAAAATTACTTGGGAAATAGTACTTTTTTTCACGAGTCGACGGGTAATCGTTCCTGTCCGACCTACCGCTCGGGATAATTAACACGTCTGGGATCCTTGAATATTTGTAAATGTCACAGGCAGAGCCAGTCATACATAAAGCACAAAGTAGAAAACCATATGAGACTATTTCAAAATTTAACGTATGTTTTATGAAATGTTTTTGCTTTAACGTTGAATGATGGAAAGTAGTTAACGATCCACCCAAATGAATGGCTTACGGATATCACCTAAGAGCGTAACATGTGTACATATTAGATTCATAATATACTTAAATATATTCAGACTCTGTATTTAAAAGCCAGAGTAACTGAATTCATTTTTTTCAAAATTTATTATTGCACCCTTCCTTTACCTCTTTCATTCTCTCATTTCCTTTGTTCACTCTCGCTCTTCTCTTTTTTTTCTCTCTCCCTTTATGTCATTCCATTAATTAATATACTAATGGTTATACGATTTTTATAAAATTTGTATTTATGGTATATGCATTGTGTTAAATTCGTCCTTATTTCTCTTAATTATAAATTCCTATATATCCAATAAAAATCTTTTTCCTATTTTATTATAATCATTCTCATCAAATAATAACAAAATCCTCAAAAACCTCTAGCTATTTCTTCAATACCAAATATATTTCTTTTTAGTGTCTGATGTCGTGCTGTTAAGTAGGCGACAGACTTTAATCATGATGTACTGAGCGTCAAGTACATCGCGAGTTCAACGTTTTACAAAACTGTTGCGAGTAATTACGAAAAAAGGGTGAAAAAAATGGGATCATTTAAATTAAACCGATATATATGGTACCAGTATAATTACTCCATAACGTGTTCTCTTGGTGATCTAACGAAAATTTCTAATTTAACCTGGCGTCTGATGCGAACGAGCTCTAGCCTCGTTATTTTTATGGTGTTTGAATTTAACACCGTTTAACCACACCCTCTGAAGGATCGCAGTCGGCTCTGCTTAAAGGGTAATGGCGCGATACGCGATATCTCGGACTCGTTTCCTGCGAGTCGTGCTTTTACGAAATATTACATGACTGTTTTTATTTAAAAAAGCGATGCAAGATACGCGTAAATTACGAGTACACGAACCGTTCGTATTGATTTTTGCACGCCTGTCCTAGGAAGCGTGTGCCACGACCCTGCAACTCACTTTTGTGGCCCTCCCTTCTGGCAAATACACAATTACACATACCGTTCGTGCCACGCTTCCTGAATCCATTGTCTATTATAATCATTAACGGGATTTCGATTATCCGGCAGAACGCCTCGCCGCTGCACACGTAAGCTTTTCCATTTTCTGATTGTTAGAGATTTTATCGACTATTCGCTCCCTCGTCAAAGGCTCGTTCTACGCCAAATGCTTGCTACAGATTATCATTTAACAATGGCTATATCTGATTTTGTTGTAATTATCGGATCGATCTAAAAATTTTTACAATGCTCGTGGTATTTACCCTTAAAGCCATATATGTACTGTATGAGAATTATAGTGGTGCAGATAAGTCCACTGCTACTTTTCATAAATTACTATTCTATGTTTATTGTTACAAAAAATTCGTATTTTTTCAAGTCATGAAACTGCATTGCGGCAGAGAATAATGTCTTAAGTTAATTAATTATAAAAATACAGCAATTCAAATTTTCAAAATATCGGCTTATAGCATTGTAATTTCCAAACCGATATATTATTGGGACTCTGTTAAATTCTTCTCCTTAATAATTATTATTGTTTTGAACTATTAATTGATGTCATAACCTCCAATATGTTTCTATTAATAAGAAATTTGAGGTTATTCGAAAGACATATTAAGATCATAAAATGTTACTTCTAACATAATGATATATATCTACATATATATAATGGAACAACTGAATATCATAGGAATTCTTAATATAACTCCATATGAACATCCAAAACACGATCAAATCGGAGCAACCGATAGGAAACGTACGAAATTACTCACTCATTCGTATCTTCGGTTGTTTTTTCCCGGGAGGCAAAACGAATCCAGTTCTTAAGAAGAATTGCGACTTGCTTGATGTTCTAAATGAATATTTCGATCCCAGTTGAATCTCGCGTTATAAAACCGTATTAAACATTCTGATATCTTGTTCGAAGTTCGGATTATATATGTATGTGCATCAACCGTTGTTATCGTCCAAAAATCTGCTACGTCAACAATTTAGTCGGTACAAAAATCTATTTACACATTTACCACCGTTTATGCAACCAATAAAATAAAAATGCATGACGTATCGATCTATCGTATACCGCGTAACCGCCATATTACGATCACTGACACTTCAGTATTTGAACTACTAAATACATACAATATTCCAAATTTCTCAAACATTACCAATAAAACACAAATGCGATCAATATAATCGTATCTTAATTAAATTATGTATTTTAACAAGTAAAATATTCCCTATGAAAGTGACGCTTATTAAAATCAAAGTAATTAGCAATACTGCATATGACTTGCGAACTATGTCGTTTGAACTTGCATCCGATTGGGAGTCGACTTCAGTGAATATATAATTAGTGCTTATTTCCACGAGGAACCTGTATGTTACATATATGGAAAACGGTGGTGGAAATTTCGGAAAATCGTTTCGATAGTTGTTTCGAGGGTAATCGTAGAAATTAGCGAACAATACGGATGAAAACCAATATTCCTGGATGGTGGCTGTTGGTGGGGATTGGAGGGGTGGCCAATAGCGTTTGCGCGGGAGAAAGGTACGAAACGGGGGACATATTCGTAGGGGGATCGTAGGAACGCGGTCGCATCGTCGCTCGGCAGCGCCGCGACGCCCTCGAGGCGAACTAGACGTGATATTCTGTGCTCGCCACTACTCGGACTTTTTGGCGTTTCTAACCTTGTCTTTGCGCTGGTGTGTTGCTCCCTTTGTTCATACGTATAACGTAGTGTCGTGCGTTATCTTTTTTGCTCTACTTTCCTACATACGTTGTTAGTTTGTGACCGTCAGTTCGAGGTGAATCCTTCGATTTGTGAGCAAGAAAAAGGAGAGTCCGCTGACGCGGATTTTCGTCTTACGAAAATGCAACAGATTTATACGGTAAGCGTTCTTTCTTTCCTTTAGTACGAGCCTTTTCGAGGTCAGTCGCGTCTTTCACGATCATTTTCAATCGCTGTCACTCGTTCGCGCTCACAAATATTTGAACGTGCATCTCTTTGAATCAACTCGTTCTATAGGTCCATTCGCATGCTGCGTATTTCGCGCGAAATTTTCGAAGCGAAAAATTATGAGTCGAGTGATGTTATAAATTACGTATTAATAATTGCGTTACGTGTCGACATGTATCGCGAAATGACGTTTTGTTCGTTATTACGTTGTAAGGTCAATAAGGACATTGATGTTTAATGTCGCGTAAATCGGCGTTCAAATTCTACTCGAACGACGCGACTGACAATATCACCTCACCTGCTGTTTTGCAACATTTCGCTTGTAATATTTACGAATTGCGAAGCGTTGGGATATTCGGGGTATGGGATAAACAGGGCACAAGTTTAACATGCCCGCAGGCAATTTGTTATTTTTATATCACTACATATACGTGGCGAAGGTAAGAAGCCAGTTGCACTTTAGAAGAGCAATATATTTTTCTATAGAGGGCAATAGTGTAATTTTCTGTGTATGCCCTTGACACGGTTAATTTGCTTGGACAGTCGATAACATCAACTGTCTACAGTTTTTAGAACACACTTAACGTAATAATACTGAATTAAATGTCTCCACCAAGAAATTCAATATCAATTTTTATGTATTTTCATTCTGATTGATCAATACAATCAGGTGTTTGTGATTTTTTTCTACGGTCAAATCCTACTTTTTACGAAGATTGTACGTAATGACGATCGAGCTACGATCGATCCTCTTGAATAATATTTAAAGACATAGCTAAAGGTCGACCAACTTGACTGTTAAATTTCCTCATACGCTCTTCGTGTTGAGATTCTTCTACGATATAATATAGATTTTATGGTTCGTGAACAATATTGGCAATACTTTATTTGCATTATTTCTGGAGTACATGCGTTCACTGTATATTATTTATAATCTTCCGGCATTTCCTACGAAACATCTAACCATCTATCCCAGAACACCAGAATCTAATCTGAATCATTTAGAAAATATATTTATCAAACGTATAATTCTAATGACAAGATCGGGGTGTCGAAAAAGGGAGAAGCGACAAAGGGAATATAACCATAGTTTCGTCTCCCATCAGAAGACCTCTTCTTTTTATTCTCTCGTTTCCATTCTCTCGAAGCGTCGAACGTGTCTCTTGTACAAACGGCAGAACCACGCTAGCTCTCTCCGTGTATTATTTTTTTGCTCTTTCTCCCTTCGTTCTTGTTTTTTCTCGTTTTTCTCTCTACTTTATCGTGGCACCGGGGACGGAAAGACTGGTCACGGATGTTGTTTCTTCCCTTGCTCTTCTCCACCGATTCTTCCCCGTTCTCACTCTCGTCCTTCGCCTCTCTGCATTCCATCTTCTTTCCTCTAGGCTTTTCCTTTGTCTCCCTGGAAACCTTGCGGTAGTTATGCGACGTTCAGCCCAGCCGCTCGGCTGGTGGGGTTGGAAAAAGGGGAAGGGGGTGACTCGAGGTTGTGTAGGCGGGAGGGGGCATCGGAGTTGAGGGTTGAAGGAGGAGAGGATACGGTCCTGAACGTGACTTGGATGCAATATTTAAAAGCGGCACAACGTCAATACTCCACTCTCTCCTCTTTCTCCTTCTACTGCTGTTTCCCTTGGTTTCTTCTTCGGCGACATCTTTGCGATCCCCTTTACGATCGGTTACAACAAGACGATCCTGAATCGGCTGCTTGGTCTGACCTTAACCCGGCATCATCCCCTTGTTCTTTAGAGGAGACCCTTTGCTATGGTCTGAAGGGAGCTAGACCCTAATGTTTCCTAAAATTCGTTACTTCATCCCTCGGCGCACCAGTGACCGGTGGCCGGTTTACGAAATTCCTCTCCGTTTAACTTTCATATTCTTTGAAAATCTTATCCGATTACCTCTTACGGATCGAGCAATAGGAAATTAGCGAAGGGTGAATTTTTGAACAGTTACGTCCACGAATTGATAAGGAACATGAAATATAAGAACGTGTGCCATTTATCGTGTGTGGTAATTCATTGGGAATGACGCTTAAATTTTAGATCACTCTCGACCGAGAGTTATTACCGCGCTCGTCTTTGCTAATATTGCCGCTTCGGGAATATTTTATCAATTTTTGACGCTGCTCGGTAATTTATCTCTAACGTCTTTCTCTGTGGTGGTCGGAGAAAGGACAACGAAGCGCAAAGGAGAAAAAAAGAAAGACTAACGAGCAGTGTGACATAAAAGGGCGAGAAAATGCAGGAAGTTATGACAATTATGAGCAGGGGAGGAAAGAACCGTCTAGGTGTGCGACGGCTCGTGAAATGAAATCGGTACGACGAACGATCGTTTATAAGTTCGACAGATGGAATTTTTCTTTTCATCCGTTTCTTTTGCTCTTATCCTTTTTCTTCCTTTTTTTTCCTTTTTGTTTTTTTTGTCAGAAAACTACGGATCAGCCGATAAATGGGTCTTCTATAATTCAATTAGGATATGAACCGACAAGGAAAAACAAGCAAAATACATTCGTCCGCTAATATTCGATTTTTGGAAATGTTATTAAGGAAAACAAAAATCTTGAGGTTCGTTAAATTATACCGATCTATTCGTTTTCTTTTCCGTTTCTTTATCTCTTTGTTCTTCGATCACGCGTGATGTCACGTTCGTGACTACTAAATCCATCGGGAAATTTTCAAGCGTAGCATGCGAGTCACGGAAAGAAAACTCCTTGTACTGTATGTGTGTGTACTGTGTTCTAATTAAAAGGGAACTGTAAAGTTCACCCGTTTCATGCTTATCTTTATCTTTATTACATTTTCCCGAAACTTTGTTTTTCGTTCTTTATCGAGTTTAGCTATTTTAAAGTATCATCAAACATTTCTTTTCGCTTGTCTTATTTAACTATGTAGTCTTATTTTGTTGTAGGTTATTGAATATATCGGTTACATTTCCAATATTATGACTTATTCATGAATTAAGTCAAACTCGACACAGTTTCATTTTATAGACAGCGTCTATATCAAGGATATTTGTATAACACATTTCTCCAGATATTCATTGCGATAAAATAACTACTTATCGGATATGCTTCATTACGTAAAATATTATATTTGTTGATCATATTGTTGTACATTTTACGTAGATATTACTTATAACCTTAGGCATTTAATATTCGGAAAAATCGAGTTACACTCAGGACTTAAATGTTAATTCTAAAAATACGAACTTTTTATTACCGACTGTAGGATGAAACATCCTTGAGAAAATAATTTTAGCAATGTTATCATATTAATCAATAACAAACTCACGTGAATATCTTACACGTTGTTTTCTTCGCTGATAGCTAACTATGGTTATAAAACCGATTATATAACGCAGACACGGCATGGCCAAGGATTTTACGATGACCTTTACAAAACTCAACTTCTTGGAATTCGTAAAATTTGAAGGTTTATTTCTTTAGCGAATCATTAGAAGAGGTAAAAATGGATAAAATAGCCGGTAAAACGCTAACACTGTCTGATCAATTTTACACTGCGCCCTTTTGTGCGCAGTTAAACATTGTCAATAATTCTCAGACATCGCTTTATCCGAAATTTAATGTCAGATTAAATCCGGGAAGATATGGGAAACGAGAAATTATTTTCAGCAGATAATTTTGAAGATTTCCTGGAATTGTTTAAAGAAGCTGTTAAGGACTCGAAGAGACGTAAATTGATTCTGATGCAAAAATTGTATTAAATGAGATATTTTGATTTTTTCTTCTTTCAACGCATAACAGAATGTAAATATTTGAATTCCACCCCCCGTTATACGATCTCTTTTTCTTGTATTTCATTTTATCTGCACGCCCTTGCCCTTGACTTCCTCACCCAGACTGCCTTCAGATACCACCTTATCCCGAGCTTAATTCGCGGAAGGAACGGTCGATGAAGGGCGTGTCTGGATGTTCGAGAAGAGCAGTTAGGAGGAGAGAAAAATTTTATGCTTACATAAGAAATGCTTGCTCTGTAATATATTCCAAAGTTGAACATTTCGCAGTAACGTCAGGATGACATTTAGCATATTTTCAATCCCCTTACCATAGAACTGTGTTTCTTCTGTATCGTTTATCTTGCACAATACATTCTTGTATTATGTTTTGTTACATATTCATAACACAGGTTACAACGTCGATATTACAAGTTTTGTGTTAATGTCAGTAATGCATATTCGAGCATATTCACGACGCTTTAGCCAAGGACTATCTGTAATCAATATTTGCGTGTTGCTTTCACGTGCAGTACTAACTGTTATTGACCGAAATGCCACTCGGCCTGAGCATCGCTTCGTGTCGTTTCCTTCGATAATGATTCTATAAGGATTCCGAAAGGCATCCTCGAATCTATAAGTTTACACTTAATTCTGATACGTTGGCTATTCTGAGAACCGTTTAGGTGGTAACTGCTTCGTGATACTGGATTTATGAACTTATCACGCTCCTGTTAAATTTAATAATGGCACCAAGATGATGATTTACGAAAGCTGCAGCTCACGAGATACAACGATCCGAGTTGTAAAGTCGATCGCGAGACGGTTTAAAAGCTTCTAGCAGGATTAGAATGGAGAGGGAAATGAATTCGTTTATTTACCATTAAAGTCGGGTGTCAACGAATAAATTTCGCGCGTCACACCTTAACACGCGGGGGTGTAAAACGAGACACGGGTGAAATATTTATTTTAACGCTGTTGTAATTACGTATTCCGCTATAGTAGCATGTAATTTAGCTGTTGAATGCACTTACGTCACGGCAAGAGTTTACGAGCTGTGCGTTACGAGCGATTCACATAAGTAAAACTACAGTGGAAAGATGATTTAAAGTAACAGTACGAAGCTGCGGGTCCGAGAAATTCGCTGGAATAATACAAAAATCTAAAAGTATATTACGATGGCTAAAAAATTGCGTGAAAGAAGAATTAACCTTCGTCCTATTATCTGCATGGGAAACGTAATAAAGTTATTCGTATTGCGAGCACGAATTGATTTTCATCTAGATTAGAGATACTAATTTCGCGACTTGTCTCGCAACTTGCCCCATCAACTCGTCCAGACTTTGTCTCCTTGCTATGGTTTACAGGAAGCTCTTCACGTTGTGTTACAACGTAGCGACGTAACTGAGGGAGTCTCCCGAGAACTTTCGACCTGGAAATTCAATTTTCATCGCGAGACTCGCAGTAATGTCTCGCGACTTCTTTTTTTCTTTCTTTCCTTCTCGCCGCCTCCTTTTTTCACGGATCTTATCTCACCCGGGAGACGTGGAATGCCTATAACGGGCGATTTTTGCATCTTTTCTCTTCGCATGTCAAGAATGAGAGAGGTCGCGAGAAAATAGGAAAACAGTCTGGAAATAAAGCGAGAGAAAGGATAGATAGAAAGTGTACGTGGGCGATAAGAAGAATGACAAAATGAACAGAATAGTTGGCGTTCACAGGGACATTTTGCACAGCGAGAGCCACGAGTTATTTGGAAAAATTCAGAAACATTGCTTCTTACGGATTGTATTTTACGACTTGTTTCCAAGTAATGGCAAAGTGGAAATCGATTTCTGCCTTAACTTTATAGTCGAGCGTAGTACAAACTGGATGATAGAATTGTTGCCACCGACAGCTGTCAGACGTATAAAATGCATTCGACTGTTGCATTCGATGCCGCGGACATATAAAAGTTTTAAACTAAAAAATAGTCTTCTTGATGACTGCCCGTGCATAACGCGACATAATTCGGCTTTTGTGCTTCTTTAACAGATTATATGATAATATTTGAGCACCGTATCTCCATGTTAATATCTAAGTTAGATTGACCGGAAAGGAAGATCGTATTTCTCACAGAGGAGAAGGAATACACCTGTTACGCTGTTGAATGGACAGGCCCGGCCGTATGTAGATTTGCATATGCATATTCACACTGAGCAACGGTGTGGGATTACAAACAATTCCTTGCACGTTATCCTCGAGCAAGTATTTAGATCGTCATACACAACGCGAAAAGAAAATGGACGCACGAACTCGCTTTTACGTCGTCGTAAATAATTTCTAAAATAAAGGGTATTTCCGCGCCTTCGACAATTTCGATACTTTTATTCAAGAAAGGCTCCGTTGTGGCAGAACTGGCTTATCCTCCTTTCTTCCGACAATATTGAGGTTTGTACTGTCCAACGGTTCAAGGGTGATGCTTACAGGCTGATGTCCTATCGCTATCCTAGTATCTCGGTGAGACTAACTGGCAGAAAGGGTCGTGTTGCTTCAATGTGGCGTGGTTACATGTGTTTGCCTCATAGGTGATCGTGGTGTCACGTGCAAGGGTGTGCGCGCACCGTCTTTACTAGAGAACCAGCTACAGAGGGATAACACCATTTTATGTCCTTGGGAGGTCGTAAAGATACCAACAGACGTGACTTCGCCCTTTCCTTCTTCTTTCTCCACCCGGAGCTAACGCACGTTTCCATCCATTCGTACACGCAGGAAACGTGCGGAACACAAAATCAGGCGCAACAAAATTGCCCTATCGACCTGTCTCTCTTCGCAACTTAGGAGGAAGATCGATCGATTCATTTAGTAGCCAGACCAGAAACACGATAAAAAAGAGGAGGAAAATAAACGGTGTATGTTAAGTTTGGGATAATACAGAATCTAGTCTCGAATGGAATTAAAAAATATTTAGATAATCTGATTGATTAAAGTTACTTAAATCGTGAAACGTTGAATTCAGTTCTGTGGCGCCTCTCTCTTTCTCTTTCTCCAAAAGCTGGTGTGGACGACGGTGCTTTATCGGCTAGGGAATACCAGCGCATCGTGACTGTCTAGAGATTAAAGCTATTGTTTTCGCGCTTACTCGAATCGAATGACCTAAGGGAGGACGAGAAATACGAACTCGTTTCGAAGCAGCTTCTCTGTTCATTTCTTGCCATGTACCGACTATACCTATACGTGCTTTGCTAATTTCCGGTAATAGATCTTCGCCTCTTATATCAACAAGCTCCTCTTGTTAGTGGCCCTCTCGGTGGTGATAGGATTTTATCGATGTTCAAACAGTTCCCCGTTTCATCTTGTTATTGTTCGGAAGGTCCGTTTTATTTTTGCTTCAGCGGTCGGTCAAGTGATCGATACTCTTCAAACTGATAACATTTGCTACATAGACTTTCTAGTTATTACGAGTTTCATCGTGGGCCCGCGTGTAAACCGTGTAAATCGAATAAAACGATCCACTTCTCCGTTGAAAGCTACTTGCTCGTGAAACGGAAAAACAGACTACACGCGTGCATACTGTTTTCCAATGGCGCGCTCATGTAGGTAGATTGCGCATTTTTTAACGTTGTAGCCAGATACGAACGGCGGAACAATTTCCAGGGAACCGTCGCGTTATCACACTGCGGATGTTGAAGACACTAATTCCTGAATTGACAAGAACCAAAATGACTTATTCTCTATAATCTGCCAGAGATCCCTGAGCACTCGCGAAAGTTTCACCGGCTAAATGAACCCCTAAATCACTCAGACACGATTTATTATCGTTATTACGCGTCGTCGCGAGGTGGGAGGCTGCCAGAACCAGAGAAGCGAACAAAAATCGAAAAATGGATAGACAGAGCGGGAATAGAAGGGAGGAACAGGATTGGCGTTAGTGTTTACCGTCCGTTCCCGCGGGAATCAACCGTTGTGTTGGTAGCACTGAATGACACTATCTAACTTCACCCTGTTCGCTGATTCGCAGCGGCAATGTTTCAAACTCTCTTCCTCTCTTTAGTTTTTGTTGGCCCATTCTACTACGTTGCCCACTACCGTTTGATACGTTCCTGCTTCACTCGCGGTGACGCAATCTCAAAAAAATCCGCCGGTTATAAATGGCGTTAGAGATGAAAATGAAATTTTTCGTTGCTGCACGGTTCGCATTACACGCAATGCCGATGGTCGCATTACAGGTGAAAGCTTTGGTAGTTTTCGCGGCAGAAAGCTTTCGTCCCTCTGATAAATCCTTTAACGAGTCAGCATAATACGTATTTAATGACCTCCGCTCTCTGTTTCTATTCGGAATCACAGTTTTCCGATTTCCACGAAAAGGATGGGCCAATTTTCGAGCTATGGATCCCTGATATTTTCTATAGTAGTTATTCGCGCGCTGTGGTGGTGCGTGTTTGTGTGTCGAGAGGCGCTGACGTGGATTATAAGAAAGCGTGCGAGGGAGAAAATCTGTGTACGTATATATAATCGAACGAATGGCAGAAGGAGGAAGGATAAAGAAGGACAAAGAGATACAGGACGAAGGGAGGGAGGAAAAGAGAAGAATTCCAGCAGGAACACTGAACAAGAGGGACCCTTTCCAGGGCGATGCCTAGCTCCTAATTGCATGCCAGAGAGTGACTGCATCTCCACCCTTTTCCCTACTATTTTCACCCTCTCTATTGCACTCTCATTCTTCCTCTCTCGCGCGGTGAGTATTTGCAAGCTACCCCAACCCCCAACAGCACGCCACTCCGGAAACGTGGCATAAGAAACGTTATTGCGCCACTCCGTGAAATTTCCTGGTACGACCCTGTCTCTATCCCCTTTCTCCATTTCGTTACCCCCTCCCCCCTTTACCCTCGGCGATGTGCATTCGGAAAAGGCGGCGAGCAAGTATATTACGTTCTGGGTTGACGTTCTTCCGGTATCCTTCCAACCGGGATGCTAATATCGCTGAACAAGAGTAAAGAAAGAAACACAACGCTGAGAACAAGAACGAAAGCAGTCGAGGGAAATCGTTTCATGGTCGTTTAAAAAATTTATCTTTCATACTTGAGCTGCAATTGGTAAGCGTACGCTATATTTCAGTCCTTATGAAAACATTTCTTGAGAAAATATCAATCGTCCTTTATATTTTTCACCAACTTTTCGTTGCCGGAATACTTTTATCAGAGATTGCAAGTAATTAACCTGTCAAATTTTTGAGTGAATAGTTAGTATACATGGAACGACGATAAATTAAAGCAAGAGAATGGACGTTGTGAGATTGCATAAGAGAAGGTGAATAGTAGGATTTAGACATCAATGCTACCAAGTATTGAACGTCCACTGAAGGGGATTGATTTATTGCCATAGCTTTAGTCAAAAACAATCGAATTTGTCGAGTTCTCTGTACCATGCCGCTAGTAATATTCCATTTAAGAGGATTAGTTCGCTCCGTAATTTTCAATTTACCGCATCGCCGTTACTACTGTCCGTTTTAATTAAATTAAACCCAACTTCTACCTAGTCTCTCCTATTTCGAGTTGTCCCCGTCTCTGCGTGATCTGTATCATCAGCTTAACAAACCAAAATTTTCAATACTGTCCTCGTGTTTCCCTTCGATAAATACAGTGACAAACGAATTCATATAAATTCGTATTCCCAATATCTCTTGCGATATCTCTGTACATTAAAGGATAGCGACTGCGATTTCTAGTCGAGGGATAGTGTCCTGTACCTGTTGATCCCTTCCTGGGGTCCTCGATCCTCCGATTCTGTTCGTCTTCTGTACGTAGATAGAAGGGGGTAAGTAACTGCTAGTAGGGAACGGGGGTGGAATTATGCTAGCTTCTCGAAAAGCAATAAAATAAATCATGCCATGTGAGAACACGCGTTGCGACTCTGTATCTATCTACCTTTCTCTATCCTTCATACTGTTCTACCTTCGATACGTAGCAGAAAGCTACCGAGACGACTTCTCCCACGGGAAATCAGAGAAAGATGCACTACGACGTGAAGGACTCTTTTCTCATCCCTCGAACCACTCTTTCTTCTTCATCGTTCTATGCCCTGCCTCGTTCTCTTCTTCTTCTATTCATAGAATGACGCCACACATTTTCGCTTTCCGTGTGCGCACGTGTTCTTTCCACTTTCTTGTTTTCCGGCAGGCGAACGTACAAATCGATCGGTCGTGAACAGGGATAAGATAGAAAAAGGAAAAGGAACTGGCAGAAAGGAAAGGTAAAAAGAACGGAGGTACTAACCGGGAATGCGAGTGTATTGTGCTTCGCTTTGAAAGCGTCAAAAGGTGTTGCTCAAAGATACAATCTATCATTGAGAAAACTCAAAAATCGATCATTATTCGATTTCCTTGTAAATTTATAAACAAGAATTATGATATTTACAGGATGAAAAACTTCAAAGTTGGAAGCTAAAAGATTAGATTAGAAATTAATCTCTATTTCGCCTGTAACTTACTTTTATCAAAAGTGATCTGAATTATTGCACAAACATTTGTAGTCTGTAGATAACATTTGTACCATCCCAAGATATGAGGTTATGTTTTTCTTTTTTCTCAGAATTTTCATCATCTCTACAATTATCAGTTCAATATCCACAGTTCTACTCTTCCTTTTTACGTCGTTTGCTAAAAACGAAAAACCCAATCTTAAAGAATTACGTCAATAGCGTTACTATATTTTGTTTACTATATTTTATTTTGTTCCTATTTTGTTACGAAGAATCACTCTTTTTTTAGTCGTATCACCGTGGATCAGCCTATATGATACGTTATAACAAAGTATTATTTATTTTCGAAAGTGCACGCCAATTTGTCGCGTCTTTCTATATACATATATTACGTAGCAGATGATACGATATATGTACTGTGTACATATAAAATATAGAATATGTACGCCAACACACATACGTATATTTGACGCAGTTATGTATACATAGCCACGGTGAACACGGGAAACCACTCAGAAAACTCGCTCGAGTCCCTTCGTTTTGAGACACGGAATATAGACTCGTATACACACTCCCATAAATGCTATACGTCTAACTTTTTATTTTATTTTATTCATTCGTCTTTCACGCTTGCATCATGCTCAAAGCTTACATAACTTCCGTATCAATTCCGTAATGTTAAATTCCCCTCTGTTAATATGGCGTATATATATATATAGAATGCCAAATCAGAATTTATTATCAAGTAACAAAGGTCGCTGTCATGATAACTTTATTTTTGCCGATTAAAAGGAGCAGCAGCGTAGTGATAAATATATTACACCTATAATTATCTCTTCTTTATTCTAACAAACGTCTTTACTTAACAATTCTTAGCCAACGTAACAGAAATAAACGTTGATCTTCGCAGTATTATACATCTGAACATAAATATATGAAAATTTATAAAAACTTTTCAATAACTTTAAAGCTTAGAGATATATACCCAAGCACCGCCATGTGGGTGCGTTAGGAAATAATGCGGCGACATTTTCAATGGAAGTTGCATTTTTGGTGACAATTCCAATTTGTAGTTTCTCAGCAAAGTAGCGAAACAAGCCTTCACCTGTAGCAAACCCATTCTCATTCCAACGCAAATTCTTGGTCCCTCACCGAAAGGAAGATATACCATTTTTTCTATAGTTTGCTTTCTCTCATCGCTGAATCGTTCCGGATCGAAAACTTCTGGATCAACCCAATAATTGGGATCGTTGTGCAAACCGTGAACGGATAGGAATATGTCAGTGCCAGGCTTCGCGCGATACGTCAATCCATCGGATCCTTGAAGCTCGAACTCTTCCGTGCATACTTTATGCATGAAACCTAGTGCTGCGTGACATCTTTGAGATTCACTAATTACTTGATTCATGTACGTCATCTCCTTCAACGCCTCGTACGTCAAACCGCCGTGCTTCTCGATCGTAGATATCAC
>NT_179892.1:0-391 GCF_000188095.3 Bombus impatiens | reverse complement strand
CTTGCTTTCTTAATCGAAGATTCACAATCAATATTACGTTTACGTTTTTATTATAACGTTTTTTTTATTACGTTTTATTTATGGTAATCCAGTGATTGAGATTTGTCACGCCTAATTACCCTTGTAATGTAGCAATATCCATTCGTGAAAGCAGCTTGATATAGGAACCAATTTTCTCTATCGAATACAATAATAGATTTGAAAGGATCTTTTTATCAGGTCTGCTTCGAGCGAACATATTGAGAGGGATATTATACGTGTACACCTCTCAGCTTGTAAAATTAAATTACGCCGGTCGCTTCGCGTTCGCGGCTCATATTGGAAAAAGAGGGAAATTTTCTCCATCCACGCTCAACGCCTTGCACATAACGTTATTCACGTCACAATTTTG
>NT_179891.1:0-692 GCF_000188095.3 Bombus impatiens | reverse complement strand
GAGGAATGATTTGCTCATAAAATGCTAATTGTTAATTTTTTGCATTCATTGTGAAACCAATCGGCGCACGGATGCCGTGTAAGCAGTTTCGGCAGTCTCGTGTAATCGTTCAAACAGAAACGTCGATCGGAGGATTAGTGTCGACATTACAAACGGTTAGTTCAGTATCGTTCGTGCCTCGAATCATCAACTTCTCCACCAGACTTTGCGTAAGAACAGTTCACCTTTAGAGAATAGAGACTCACTGAAGCTCATTTTTACGATACCATCTTCTCCACCAAACGTGGAAAGAAGCTGTTCAATTTTTGCATATTCGAAGAAAGCAGACATTTTTGCCGAGAAAATCGACAAGGAAAACTAGAAAATCATGTTTTTTCCAATTTATATTGTCGATATTGTTATATATACCATCCACACAGTGTATTTCGCCAAAGTTTTCCTCCTTCAAATTGTAAACAAAACACAACGTCCAAGTATCTTTTGACGCAACTCTGGACACAAACGTCTACAGTATCGCGTGCTGTCGTTTCATTTCCTCTTAGAGTCTCAGTTTTTTAAATGAATTAAAAAATGTAAGTAGAGAATGGCCCCATTTAGCTGTCCTTCTCATCTTGGTTCAAATTCACACATAGTTCAAATTTATATAATATTAACGACAATACATATCATTCTACTCCTGCAATGAGGTAACT
>NT_179890.1:0-562 GCF_000188095.3 Bombus impatiens | reverse complement strand
TCGAAAAGCTTCGGGACAAGAACGAAGTGTTTGTCGAGCCTTCTGTCCAAATTGGAGAGAATCTATATAAACCGGACATTGTAGTGAAAAACTAGGAACGGCTTCTGGTAGTCGACGTTACTGTAAAGCGTAAGCAACGCGTAAGAGTATATCGCGTACCGACGTTGCACCGTAGGGACTTTGAAATATTCGCATAGGTTCGAAGATTCTCTTCGAAATAACTCGTGAAAAAGCGTTACGAGGTATCTATATTTTAAGTGAAATCGTTATGTATCGAGGTATTCTAGTCGAACGTAACGATTTCTTTTTATTCTTTTGAAAAATTTCGTCCGCCGGACCAACATGACCGGGACGTTGGAACTTAGAATTTTTACGCATCGCTACGAAGAGGCCGATAGTTCCTCTCGAAATAACTCGCTAAAAAGCATTATAACGAAGGGGAAGTAATCACACCACCAGTTGAAGTGCGAAATAATATAATACGAGAAAAACATGAGTCGTCCGTAGCAGAACTGAAAGGAGTAACGAAGACTTATCGGAGAAAAGGGCAGCATTATTACTG
>NT_179889.1:0-668 GCF_000188095.3 Bombus impatiens | reverse complement strand
CCCTGATTTAAACTGTCACGACCCACCAAAACATAAAATTCAAAGCTTAAAACTGTTACCTCTCATAAATATCGAATCATATTTGAAGGTTCAAACGATTCTTCGGTATTATCTATACGACATGTTAATATAATTCATTAATTTCAAAAAATATTTAAGAAATAGATAGAAACCTTTCAAATGATTATTAATTTGGAGGACAATCAAAGGAAATGATTTTAGAAGAAAGATGTCGAAAGCATAAATAACCTTTAGCAAATTTCAGTGGAAAACTCAAGTTCGTCTTCTATCTATAATAACATCAAATAACATCAAGCATATTTTAATGCTGTTGATAGAATACCATAAATTGTATTTCTATTAAGAAAGGAGAAAGAAAATTTTTTAATTGCTTTGAAGAAATATTAATATTTAAATACTTCTTAATAGCTTTTCCGTGATTTGGAATTTATATTCGCTCAAAAGTTTGATTAGACTATCGGATTAATTTTCCGTGGTTTGGTATTCGCTCATAAGTTTGATTACACTATCTAATTAGAATGGAATTATGATTTCTATTCATAACAAAGGTATCTGTTTTCCAGGCTCCCAGCAGATTGTCTGAGGGCAGTGGTTTGGGACGTGTCGTTTTGTCACTGCAAGAAACAGCTCGTAGACTGTGCAACCTA
>NT_179888.1:0-461 GCF_000188095.3 Bombus impatiens | reverse complement strand
CATACATACAGATGTTTGTGGCCCAATGCAGACTGCAACTCCAGGTACCAAACGCTATGCTTTAACCGTAATTGATGATTTCAGTAGATTCACAAAAATATATCTGATGGAAACAAAACATGAAACCACGAAATATATTAAAGAATTTGTGCAATCAATGAAAAATCAATTAAATAAGGTACCCAAAGCAATAAGATCAGATCGAGGAAGGGAATACGTCAACAACAACCTGAGGAATTACTTGCATAATGAAGGTATAAAGATTCAATATACAGCAGGATATTCACAGCAGCAAAATGGAGTCGCTGAAAGGAAGAATCACTCTCTAATAGAAATGGCTAAATGTATGCTTATTGACGCCGACATGGACAAGAATTACTGGGATGAGGCAATACACACAGCCAACTACCTGCCAAATGTCCTACCCACAAAACACACAGGTAAGACGCCGTATGAATTAT
>NT_179886.1:0-2806 GCF_000188095.3 Bombus impatiens | reverse complement strand
TGACATACACACATTAATATGTTTGGTATAATGTATCGTTAAACTAAGTGTATATGTTAGGAAATGATAAAATATTTTAATTTTAGTACTATTTCTACAGTAATTACTAAACAGAAACATAATATTAAACTAATCAAATACATTTTTTCTGTATATTTTTGGTTTTTTTTGTATTTTAAGTGTTACTTAGGTAAACATTAATTTGTATTATATATATTATTTTATATGAATAAAGTTAACTCTTTCCGCATATAAGTAATTGTTCTTTGATTTATTTCCCTTATTGTTAGTAAAATGAAATTGTTATATATATATATATATATATATATATATATATATATACACATATATATATTACCAGTTACCTATTCAAATACTACGCTATGCATAGTGTTGAAATTTGAATTACGCGGCGTTTATTTCAAATGGCTTGAAGTTATGAATATACAATATAATTGAACATTACTGAACCGTTGTGTTACATATGAATCTGGCCTAATATTTAGCGATATCAATATGCAATTTAGAAGCGAAGTTTGAAATTACGTTCACATACCTGAAATGTTAAATACATCTATATATTGGTCAAAAATTCGATGCGAGTACTATAGCAAGGAGTGAATAAGAATTCAAAATACAGGAAATACGCTATTGAAAAACTTTAAGTTTAGTCGTTAAAAATCACAATAAATTAAAAGGTTTTCATTCAGCCATGCGAGGTTATTAAAAAATGTTTTGTTTTCTAAGGAAAAATTTCAAGCAGATCTCTATAAAAGAAGCTATGCTTACATCTTAATATGTAGTTATCTTGATTTTTTCGCGCACTTTATTGAACAAAGCGGTTCAGCGATCCGTACCAATATATATAATATAAACTCCTCAGTAACCGCTAAATAAAATAATATATTGATAATAGAAAAAGAGTCGTCTTTTTACTTAAGAAGATTTTAAATTTGTTTTAAATATAAAAAGTTTAGATATCTCACATAAAAGTTTAATTTTGAGATAATTGGGAATAAAGCTTCTTCACAAAAATCATATTTAAAGTATTAGTACAACTTTTGAGATTTTAAATGTTGGCTATTCATTCGAAAATACGTTTTCGAAAAATTGTTAGTATAAATTGGATCTACAAGAACATAAAATAATTAAGAATAGCAAGCAATTATATGTAATGGATGCTTGTAATCTTGTGAATAAGAAAAAAGAACAATCGGTTCTGTACGCTTCATTTCCGGAAATGAGTAACCTATGTTGTGCAATTTGCGAAATTGATTTTGTTGAAGTTCATGATGCATCGGCGAAATCAAATTTTCATTGGCAAACAATTAAGTGCCGGTAAGTCAAGGGCAAATTCTGCGAATCAAAAATTTTGTATTATATAATATTATCTTAATAACGATCTTTATATTTTACTAACAATAAAATTTTAGATTACTTATTCATTTAATATCTGACGTTATTGCTTCACCAGTAATGGGTACAGAAAGATATATATTTGTTATAACGCATAAACAATTTTCCCAAAATGGTAGATTGGAACAAATTTTAAGAAATTTTAAACTAGTGGTATGTTCAAGACACAAATCTTTATTGACTCTAAATATATTATTTCAATAATAAACTGATTTTTGTTCCTGTCAGTATCAAGGATCAAGACCAGTTACTACAGAAGTTTATAAAAGTTGTCTTAGGTATACGATGCAAACTAAGATAGCTCCTTTGTGGAATAAAGTTGATGATTATTTTGTTCAAGGAAAAAATTTTTATAACTTTATAGAAGGAACTAGAGCATTAAAATTAGATATACTTATAGAGGGTAATAAAAAATCTAATTTTGTTCTTCGTATAACTAATATTAAAAAGTGTGAAATATATTAACATTAAAAAGTTTTTAGATAGAAAAATGTGTTTGCAACTTCATGCAGAAATACTTAAAATTCCATATATAAAACTTGAAGACTATCTTTCACCATCTATTATATCACATTTTTTAGCAGACCCTAAAGGATACGTCGATTTATCTCGTTATAATCTTCCATTTGTATATGTATTACCAAGGTAACAATAATTTATTTCATTTAGTGGAATATATGGGATATACATGTATATTTGGTTTAAAATAAAATTTTTTAATTTTCGTAGTACAAAAAAAGGCAAACTATTATCTGTGTCTAAAGAACTTCCAGCAAAATGTGCTTTTAAAGATTATGACCAATTACGTAGACACTGGAAAAATATGGTATAAATGACAATACCTATGTTTATTCATCTTGCAATTTACTTTCAAATATATCTTTGTATATATATGTATGTATAACGTTTTAGTATGGATATTATTTACCAAAAAATAAAGGTGGAATTTTATTTTATGAAATTAAATTTTTGATTTCCAAATCCAAGGTTTTTACATATCCTCATATGTGTGTAGAAAGTAGTCCATTAGAAATTATTCCAAATACAGAGAAGGAATCTACAATTACACATTTTTTATCTGATATACTTATGAAATTACCTGCAGTTTGTGGTAAACGGCTACAGATATCCAAGGATACCCCATTTGATACAGTGAGTTACGCAGAATATTTAATAATTTCTATTCAATAGTCGTAAATAAAATCTATTCTCCATTATATACAGAAATCTTTAAATATAAAGTCAAGTAATGCATCACCAAAGGACAGAGGATTAAGTACATATCTTAAGGAAAAGGGTAATATTGTCTCACAATTAGAATTGTCTGATAAACATATAAATGGGTTGACAAAAGATGTAAATGCTGCTATATCGTTAAGAACACAATTAA
>NT_179885.1:4067-4600 GCF_000188095.3 Bombus impatiens | reverse complement strand
ACATAACGTTATACTATATAACGTTATACCATATAACGTGAGACGTTTTAACGTTATACCATATAACGTAAGACGTTATAACGGAATACCATATAACGTAAGACGTTATAACAGTATACCATATAACGTAATACGTTATAACGTTGTACCATATAACGTAATACGTTATAACATATAACGTTATACTATGCAACGTTATACCATATAACGTAATACTATATAACGTTATATCATAACACGTAATACGTTATAACATATAACGTTATACTATGCAACGTTATACCATATAACGTAATACTATATAACGTTATATCATAACACGTAATATACACCATATAACGTATTACGTTATAAAGTTATACCATATAACGTAATACGTTATAGCGATGTACCATATAACGTAGGACCTTATACCGTCATACCATATACCGCAATACGTTATAACGTTATACCATATAACGTAAGCCGTTATAACGATATACCATGTGACGTAAGACGTTATAACAATATAACATATAACGCAATACGATATA
>NT_179885.1:3722-3936 GCF_000188095.3 Bombus impatiens | reverse complement strand
AACGGTATACTATGCAACGTTATACCACATAACGTTATACTATATAACGTTATACCATATAACGTAATACGTTATAACGTTATACCATATATCGTAAAACGTTATAACGGTATACCATATAACCGTTATTATGGTATACCATATAACATAATACGTTATCACGATATACCATATAACGTAATACGTTATAACATATACCGTTATACTATGCAAC
>NT_179885.1:0-463 GCF_000188095.3 Bombus impatiens | reverse complement strand
TACCATATAACGTAATACGTTATAACATATAACGTTACACTATGCAACGTTATACCATATACCGTATTACGTTATAACGTTACACCATATAACGTATTACGTTATAAAGTTATACCATATAACGTAAGACGTTATATCGATGTACCATATAACGTAAGACGTTATAACGTTATACCATACAACGTAAGACGTTATAACGGCATACCATATAACGTAAGACGTTATAACAGTATACCATACAACATAATATGTTATAACGTTATACCATATAACGTAAGACGTTATAACGTTGTACCATACAACGTAAGACGTTATAACAGCATACCATATAACGTAAGACGTTATGAAGATACCACATAACGTAATACGTTATAACGATATACCATATAACGTAATACGTTATAACGTTTTTCCAGATAACGTAATACGTTATAACATATAACGTTATACTAGGCAACGTTAT
>NT_179884.1:0-551 GCF_000188095.3 Bombus impatiens | reverse complement strand
AGATTTGGCAAGCAAGGAAATGAAAGAGAACTCAAATTAGTGTTATAATTTGTATTCAAAGTGCCAGTTGCACACCGTAATTCACCAGTCAGATCGCAATGACACGACAGATCATTTTCGATTCCGCACAGAGATCTCAGTTTGTTGGATCATATCACCACGTTGGGTGCATTACGAAAGGCGCAAGACACCACACTAGGCGTATTACAGAAGGCACAGCACACCAGTGAGCGTATTACAGAAGGCGCAGGGCACCAGTGAGCATATTACAGAAGGCGCAAGACACTACACTGGGTGTATTGCAGAAGGCACAAGCACTACACTGGGAGTATTATAGAAGGCGCAGGCACTACACTGGGTGTATTACTATGACCACAATGCGGTGCTAATGATTCCCCGAGGTCAATGTGCTCGCATCGTTATTATCACTGTCGCTGTCATTACCGCAGACGTCCAACTCAGCAGGAAGGCAACCATCTGGCATCTTTCTCAACTTGTCGTGTTTATCCTTATATGACCGTTTGCCATCTAGAGTTTTTAAAGTATACCTA
>NT_179883.1:0-318 GCF_000188095.3 Bombus impatiens | reverse complement strand
AGCGAAGCGACATAGAGGACAGAGAAATAATTCCTTAGTTCGGAGTACTTAATTCCTCAGTTCTGTGTGATTACTTCCACAGTTCTTGGTGATTAATTCCTTGGTTCTTGCCGATGAGTACCCAATTCTTGGCAAGTTAGTGTTACTGTGAAGCTGCATGCCATTTCTCGACGTGTGTGACGCAGAAACTGTTCGGCAATCGAAAATATATCAACCGCATTCCTCCAAATGGAACGAAACCTTTCTTAATACAATAATTGATCTGTCTTGGAGACCCCTGTAACAAATTATTAACGTATGTATGGGCCCTTTAAAAAG
>NT_179882.1:0-1246 GCF_000188095.3 Bombus impatiens | reverse complement strand
TAAATTCAAGCGCCTGCTCCAGTGCAACGTCGGAATATCAAGAAGGGCGCAGGATCTGCTCTTCCAGACGATCCGGGAGAGCGAGGTCGCCCTCGCCGCGGTGGCCGAGCCTCATCGCGCTCCCGACGCGCCCAACTGGATCGGGGACCTGAACGGGTTGGTGGCGATAACATGGACGCCAGCCTCGGGACCCCCGGCGTCCCGCTGGATCACGGCAGCGGTTTCGTGGCGGTCGAGTGGGCCGGAATAGCCGTGGTGGCGGTCTACGTCTCGCCCAACATCAGCTTGGCGGCGTTCGGGGACTTTTTGGACGGGGTCGGCGAATGCGTCACCAGATGCCTGCCCCACCAGGTACTCGTCCTCGGGGACTTTAACGCCCGCTCGACGCAATGGGGCAACCCCAGGACAAACTCACGGGGAAGGACGCTGTCCGACTGGGCCACGGGTCTCAGGCTCTTGCTGACGAACAGAGGCTCGACGAGCATCTGCGTGGCGTGGAGAGGCTCCTCCACCGCGGGTCTCGGGCTCTTGCTGACGAACAGAGGCTCGGCGAGCACCTGCGTGGCGTGGAGAGGCTCCTCCGTGGTCGACCTGACGTGGGCCACCGCGGACCTATTCCGCAAGATCCGGAACTGGAGAGTGGCTGAGGGAGTGGAAACACTCTCGGACCACCTCTACGTACTCATGGAGGTGGCCCTTGGCGACGACGACGCCCGACGACGACGACGACGAGGAAGAGGAGAGGACCGTTCCCGCGCGCCATCACCACCACCGAGATGGCGCCTGAAGGAGAGAGACAAAGAGATGTTGAGGGCAGCGGCTATCGTCTCCGCCTGGAGTTGGGACGCCCGGGGAACGACCGAGCCGGAAAGCGTGGACGAAGAGGCGGAAGAGCTTCGCAGATACATGAGCGCGGCATGTGACCTCGATGCCGCGCTCCGTTCCGGGCGGTGGTCGCGATCGCGGCGTCTATTGGTGGACGCCGGAAATCGTGGAGATGCGCGAGACGTGCGTTCGGGCCCGCCGAAGATACCTGAGGGCCCGACGTCGCAGGCTGACGCGCGATGAGGAAGAGATCTCCGTCTGCTACGGAGGAAGAGATCTCCGTCTGCTACGAGGCGTACCGAGAGACCAGACGAGCCTTGCAGAGGGAGATCAAGTCGGCGAAGGCTCGGTGCTGGAACGAGGTAATCGACGCGATCGACTCCGACCCGTGGGGGCGGCCTTACAAGGTGGCCACGAAGAA
>NT_179881.1:0-366 GCF_000188095.3 Bombus impatiens | reverse complement strand
GATGGTCGTAAGGTCGTGCACTGTTATAACCGGCACTGATCCCACTTTTGATGTCGGGTTTACATTAGAATTAGTGTTAGGGGCGTGAAGCGAATCTTCGTTTGGATTACACGTCGTCGTTATGCAATAGAAAAGACATTGGCTAGTGCAAATACGATTAACATAGAACCGGACAAGTAACCGTGGTAATTAGATACTCGAGAAACTAATGACAATGATCCTAGGTTCAATAACGAATCCGCGGACAACGGGACGGTAGCCGTACGCACTCGCAAAGATCTAATTTGGATTCTGTATTAATAGTCGCTGGCGTTAATCTCTTTTTTGTCGATGAGACCGCAAGAGAGAATGACTTTCCGTCCTGGT
>NT_179880.1:0-386 GCF_000188095.3 Bombus impatiens | reverse complement strand
GTGATATCGTTCAACTATAACATTACTTAGTCATAACTGATAGTGTAACTTTTTAATTAATTTTAAAACTACTAAATTGGTGTATTTTATTACACATTGTACTCTATAAAAGCAGAAAAGAGTAGCAATTAATTTGGAACAATTCCAGGTAAACAATAGTCAACGACAACAAAGAAGGAAACGAATAAAGAAAAAAAGAAATTAAAAAAGAAAAAAAGAAAGCCCTGCCAGTTCGGTTGGCTAAGTGTTAAGAAAGGTAAAAAAAGCCAACACCACACGGAGTTCCCAAGCGGTCACCCATCTGTGTACTCTATCCGTGCCCAGCCCTGCTTGACTTTTGTGATCGGACGGGAACGAGTACTTTCAACGCGGTATGGGCGTTGGCT
>NT_179879.1:0-246 GCF_000188095.3 Bombus impatiens | reverse complement strand
GACGGCGGATAGGTGGGATTATTTGTGGGAGGCGTGTGAGTTTCCTGTAGGCCGTCCATACTGAGTAGTTGGAGTCGGCTGTGGGGGATAAACTGGAGAGGTATTTTTGGAAACAGTCGTTTTTATAATTTTTTATGGTTTTGGATAGCTTCCTAGTTGCGTTGTTTAGTTTGCGTTTGTCATCCGGTGTTCTATGGGTCTGCCATACTCTTCTTAGTCTACGTTTTTCTGTTATTTTTTTTTTTT
>NT_179878.1:0-441 GCF_000188095.3 Bombus impatiens | reverse complement strand
ATTTGAGGACATTCGGTTTGGTATGGGGCTGGAATATGGAAGAAAGATTGTATAGAATACAAAGAAGATATATGAAATGGATCTTAGGTTTAGATATGACAACACCAAATTATATATTGATAGAAGAATGCAAGCTGACATAAATCAAAGAAAAAGCATTAAGAAGAGCAGTAAGGTATGAAGAGAAAGCCTTAGAATAAAAAAAGGAACTAGTAAAGGAAACAGAGAGAAACTGGGGAAATGGCCAAGAAGAGAAAAGAGCAAGAAAGAGAAAGAAGGGACTAAAAGAGGTGAGAAATGGAGGGACATAGATGGAAGCAAGAGAAGAGCAAGAAAGGATGACAGCAGACCAAGTTATGGAGGAAAGAAGAAAGAGGGAAGTAGAAGAGAGCGAGAAAAGGATAAGGAAATCCAAATATAACATACATTACAGAAAAATCG
>NT_179877.1:0-360 GCF_000188095.3 Bombus impatiens | reverse complement strand
AGGACAAGACTGAAGTAATTCTAATTACTGGTATGCGGGTGCCCAGAATTATTGGCCTTAATGTAGGCGGCTTGGCTACTAATACGGTGGAGGTGGTTAAGTATCTTGGTGTCACGATTGACTCGCACAGGAAATTTGACAAACACATTGTCACTGTGTACAATAAAGCAGACATCAAGATAGGAGCACTCAGAGGAATTCTGCCGAATATCAATGGTCCGCCTGGCTTGGCAGGTTCTATTACAATGTTTGGAAATCCATAGTGACATATGGTGTGGCTGTGTGGGCTGATGCAATGAACTATGAGGAGAATAGGAAGATTATAAAAAGGGCCCAACGTACTGCCCTGTGCATTACATC
>NT_179876.1:0-394 GCF_000188095.3 Bombus impatiens | reverse complement strand
TTACAAATGCGATACTTGTAACGAAGGCTTCAACTACCAATCACATCCCCACGCACATAAGCTACATGTTCATTCGCACGATTCGCCCTTTCGCACGATTCGCCCGCTGACAAGGCGCGCGACCGCGATACATCGAATCAGACTTTTCGCATGTGTTCATAATTCTTTGGGTAAATTAAGATAATCATAAAATAAAAGCATAGAGAATATTTAATTCTTCGATTTATAGGTCGTTTGAAAATCAATTTTCACGGTACTATACTAAAGAATCGGCCTAGATTGAGACGTACAATAAACACGCCAAGAACACACACACATACGAAGCAAATGATTTCAAAGTGTCCTTCAAGTCATGTATTCGCATTTTCCATGACACGCATGAAATGTATCGAAA
>NT_179875.1:621-823 GCF_000188095.3 Bombus impatiens | reverse complement strand
GAGTTTTTCTTTCTCTCCCTTTCCGCTCGCTCCTTCGCGAGCATAACGCGCCTCGTATTCCTGTGACCCCCTCAACATCGCTTCTACAATCGCTGAAGGGGTCAACGTTTCTCCTATGGCGTGCCGCAGGGTGTAGCGGGGCAGCTCCCACGACGGACAGAGCTCCAGGGTGTGCTGCGCTGTGTCCCTGCCCTCCCCGCAG
>NT_179875.1:0-533 GCF_000188095.3 Bombus impatiens | reverse complement strand
CCGGTGAGCACTTGTGTCATCCTGAATGTGAGTGGGAGGCCGTGGCGGCTCCTCCATGCCTCCCAGTTTGGTAGGACCGTATCCGCGCCTCGGTGTTCGCTACTCCTGTTGATCAGTTGGGATCGCCACAGGTTCCATGTGTCCTCCTCAGCGGTTCCTGTGTCGTTTGGAGCTGCCTGCTCGGTGGGGTCTTCTCCCGGGTGACATTCTCTCCGGCGGGTGTATCTCTTTTTGAGCACCAGCGCCCGCAGCTCCCACGGGGGGGACGCGGCTAGGGTGGACGCCGACACGGGGGGGACGCGGCTAGGGTGGATGCCGACGCGTGAGACACCGTCCGGTATCCCCTAATGATTCTGATGGCGGTCACTCTGTGCCGCCTTCTCAGGAGCAGAATGCTGCGACGGCTTGCCATCAGATCGTCCGCCCATACTGGGGACCCGTACATCACTGGAGACAGAACGACGCCCTCGTAAAGTCGGCGCACCGCGTCTCCGGCCCCGCTGATGTTCGGTAGTAGGCCGCACAGGGCATTG
>NT_179874.1:0-398 GCF_000188095.3 Bombus impatiens | reverse complement strand
TTTCGACGCTTAAACGGTAGTGCATTACATTTGCCGTCTAAAATGGCGTTCAACGAGCGCCTAAACGTCGAAATATCGCCAACTGAAAGGACATGTAAACGTCAACATATCTCCAACGGGAAACAAATGACAGTTAGATTTCGTTAAAATCGACGAAATCTTAGCGACTTGCGAGCTATTTTGCTTATTTCGATCCATAAACTGTAGTGCATTACATTTGCAGTGTAAAATGTAGTTCAACGAGAGCTTAAACCTCGAAATATGTCCAACAGGAAGGAAATGACACTTAGTTTTCTTCAGAATCGACGAAAACTTCTTGATTTGCGAGCTACTTCGCTTGTTTCAACGCTAAAACGGTAGTGCGTTGCATAGCAGTGTAAAATGGAGTTCAACGAGCG
>NT_179873.1:0-466 GCF_000188095.3 Bombus impatiens | reverse complement strand
GATGAAAGGAAAACCGGAGCCTTCCCTTTGCAATTTTGAGGAAGCCTCCTAATGCTTTAGCCTGGATTTTATCATAACTATAATTAAGCAATTGTCACCTGTAATTGTTTGATATTTGTGAAAGCGAAAGTGGGTTCGAGGTGACAACTGGTCGCTGAACGTAGCCACGGTCACGGGATAAACGTTTTCCATGACGAAGGTGTGGATCGGCTGTATTGTTCTCCCTAGAAATCACATAGAATTGTACTTTAGAGATGTCGATATAATGGGACACACGTTGTATTAGGAATTAATCTCCAGACAGAAACTGCCTAGTAACGGCGTTTGGATCTTTCTCGATGTTTCCAAAGAATATACAACAAACTTTTGACAGAAATTGCCTAACAACAACGATTGGAACCTTCTCGATGTCTCCAGCAAGCATATAACAAACAAATGCAGTCGTATAGCGAAAAGATTTTCATTA
>NT_179872.1:0-396 GCF_000188095.3 Bombus impatiens | reverse complement strand
CGCGAAGATTTCGTCGATTTTGACGAAGACTAACTGTCATTTCCTTCTGGTTGGGGATATTTCGACGTTTAAGCGCTCGCTGAACTCGATTTTGCACTGCAAATGCAATGCACTACCGTTTCAGCGTCGAAACAAGCAAAGTAGCTCGTCAATCGCGAAGATTTCGTCGATTTTGACGAAAACTCACTATCATTTCCTTCACGTTTGAGATATTTCGTCGTTTAAGCGCTCGTTGAACTCCATTTGACACTGCAAATGCAACGCACTGCAGTCTAAGCGTCGAAACAAGCAAAATAGCTTGTAAATCGCGAAGGTTTCGTCTATTTTGTCTAAAACTAACTGTCATTTGCGTCCCGTTGAAGATATTTCGACGTTTAAGCGCTCTTTGAACTCCAT
>NT_179871.1:0-515 GCF_000188095.3 Bombus impatiens | reverse complement strand
GTTTTGTACAAGCAACGTTAATTAGAAGATTGAAGCTACGTATTGTGCGTGCGTGCGTGCGTGCGTGCGTGCGTGCGTGGGTGTGTGTGTGTGTGTGTGTGTGCGTGCGTGCGTGCGTGTGTGCATAATATGAATAACAGCAACCACAATAGTTATATGGACCAGGATGCGCTAACCACTAGTACATCAACTGACAGACATTACACCATACCTAAAACAACAGTACAAGAAATTAGAAACATAATCGAGAAAACAAAAAGTAATAAAGCACCAGGAATCGACCTAATCAATGTCAAAATCTTGAAAAACCTTCCGCCAAAAGCAATAAGCCAAATCACAATAATATTCAATGCAATACTAAGAATTCAATACTTTCCTAAACTATGGAAACTGGCACATCATAGCATCATAACATCATAATGTTACTTAAACTAGGTAAAGACCCACAACAAACTATATCATACAGATCAATATCACTACTTCCTGTGTTCTTTAAAATACTAGAGAACATAATA
>NT_179870.1:0-997 GCF_000188095.3 Bombus impatiens | reverse complement strand
CCGTTGACCGTGGATTCGTTTGAATCCCGGAACATTGTTAATAGCGTAAATTAAATTAATTATTCGTAAAACCTATCAATCGTTAATCTCATTATTCGTTAAGTTCATTATTCGTAAGACATATTATTCGTTCCTCTTATTGTTCGTTAAACTTATTATTCTTTAATCCAATTATTAGTTAAACTTATGTTTATACTTAGTTAAACTTATTTACGTTTGTTAATCTTATCATTTATTAAACTCATTATTCATAATATTTTGTAAAATCTTGTTTATTCGCGTAAATATATTCTCTGTTTTGTAAAACAATGGCTAATTCAAACGAAGAATCATTACGCGCCTTAAATCCTAATGATAACTCGACATATATATGTCGGACACCGGTGCCTTCCCTCTGAAACCTCGGGAGGATCCATAGGGGCATTGTAGTTTTAGTCTACAGTTGTAATTAAGCGATTTGCTGTCATTCTGCCCAGTTGTATTAGTTTGAGACTTGTGACAATGAGCTGGGGCTCAAAGCGACAATTAGTCGTAGTAGCCGCGGTCAGCGGGAGTAGCCGCGGTCAACGGGACGAACTCTCCATCTAACAAAGGCATTGAGTAACCCTATAGCTCTCCTTAAAAGAAAGATTTGTAGCGGCACGTGGCAGTAAACATTCTAACGGTTTCTGTGCCGTAGCTCGCCACACGCAGATCCTATTCTCCGGATAGGATGTTTACCAGATGCCGACGCGTCTCCGCAGTACGTGATCGGCTAGCCCGAGGACAGACGCCGACGCGTCTCCGCAGTACGTGATCGGCTAGCCCGAGGACCGTTATAAGCACTAATATCTAGTTATCTAAAATCATTCAACAGATAAACAGTCTTTGTCCCAGTTACAGGAAGATTGGAGAGACCTATTTTTCCATGAACGACGTCTCCCACTGGCAACTTTCCCTCGAGGGCGGCAAGCATCTTTTTCTAACCACCGATATGGAGATTGACCAATTAGCAGCA
>NT_179869.1:0-309 GCF_000188095.3 Bombus impatiens | reverse complement strand
ATTAACTTCGAAGGCTTACACCTGCATATTTCGTCGTTATATTAATCACGATATTGAATTTTACCTGGGACGATCATGTCTCAGTACTTCTTCCCGTTGAGCATCCAAATGCCAAGTGTTCCAAATATTGGTGGACTAACATACTTTACATCAACAACTTTTTTAGATGGGATGAGCTAGTACGTATACTTTCTCAGATAATCTATTGCAAACATCGTTCGCGTTAGTACAAAAGAATTGTTTCGGAGAGAAGTACTGTTTCCAGTGTCTCACATGGAGTTGGTACCTGCCCAACGATATGCAGTTCTT
>NT_179868.1:0-388 GCF_000188095.3 Bombus impatiens | reverse complement strand
TCTTCTCTGTCACTTATGCGAGGTAAGCTGCGCACCATGTGCCCTTCAGTATCAGAATCTCTACGCAGCCCGTAACTCGAGCTGATCTAGCTACTGCCTATAACTTTCGTTCAGGTCAGCATAAGAAGGTTGGTGCGTGCAGGGATATTTCGGCTGATTCTCCATTGTCAACGACTAAAAATCAAAGTCGTAAACGCAATCCGTTTATTCTTGATATTCAACTTCTTCGTCTTCATGAATCACCCCTTAAGTGTCTTTATATTATAGTAGTATACTAGTACAGTACTATAGTAGTATGTTATAACTTGTAGTTACTAGTATGTAACTATAGTAGTATGTTATGTTTGCACTCATCACATAAATTCTGAAAACAGAAATAGCGAAGCAC
>NT_179867.1:0-829 GCF_000188095.3 Bombus impatiens | reverse complement strand
TAGGCTTCGAAACTAGCAAAATAACTCACAAATCGCGACGAATTCGTTGATTTTGATGAAATCTATCCGTTATTTCCCTCCCGTTGGAGATACTTCGACGTTTTAGCGCTCATTTCGCACCATTTAAAACTGCAGATGTAATGCACTATCGTTCAGGCGTGGAAACAAGCAAAATAGCTCGCAAGTCGAGAAGATTTCGTCCATTTTGATGAAATCTAGCCGTCATTTCCTGCCCCGTTGGATATATTTCGACGTTTAAGCACTTGTTGAACACCATTTTACAGTGCAAATGCAATGCACTAACGTATAAGCGCCGAAACAAGCAAAATAGCTCAAAAATCGCGAAGGTTTTGTCGATTTCGATGAAAACTAACCGTCATTTCCTTCCCGTTGGAGATATTTCGACGTTTTAGCGCTCATTTTACACCATTTAAAACTGCAGATGTAATGCACTATCGTTTAAGCGTGAATACAAGCAAAATAGCTCGCAAGTCGAGAAGACTTCGTCCATTTTGATGAAATCTAGCCGTCATTTCCTGCCCCGTTGGATATATTTCGACGTTTAAGCACTTGTTGAACACCATTTTACAGTGCAAATGCAATGCACTAACGTATAAGCGCCGAAACAAGCAAAATAGCTCAAAAATCGCGAAGGTTTTGTCGATTTCGATGAAAACTAACCGTCATAAACTAACTGCCATTTCCTTCCCGTTGGAGATATTTCGTCGTTTAAGAGCTCATTGATCTCCAGTTTACGCTGCAAATGCAATTCACTATCGTGCAAGCTACGAAACAAGCAAAATATCTCGCATATCTCGAGGATTTCGTC
>NT_179866.1:0-1002 GCF_000188095.3 Bombus impatiens | reverse complement strand
TAATCACAGTCGAGCCACCTAGACATAAAAAAGATATACCACAATGCATGCGGTGTCAACAATACCGACACACAAACAACTACTGCAACAGAAACCCGGCGTGTGTCAAATGCGCAGGAAAGCACCTAACAGTGAACTGCCCACACACGGGAAAAATAAATGACGTAAAATGTCACAATTGCGGTGGAAATCACCCAGCCAGCTAAAAAGGCTGCGTAGTCAGAAAACAACTACAAAGCAACCTTTTCCCGCCGATTCGAAACAGGACACACAACAATTTCCACACGCAACAGGACAACACAGAATCTATGTCAACACCAAATACACAGCATGAACAATGCGGTGGAAATCACCCAGCCAGCTAAAAAGGCTGCGTAGTCAGAAAACAACTACAAAGCAACCTTTTCCCGCCGATTCGAAACAGGACACACAACAATTTCCACACGCAACAGGACAACACAGAATCTATGTCAACATCAAATACACACCATGAACAATAATGAACAATAACCACACTAATACCAACACCGTTAGAAACCGAAGCTACGCGCAAGTAGTCAACCGGTCGTCACCCTTAGAAAATCAAGAACAGAACAACCACAGCAACGACACTGAACTCACAAATATGATAAGCGAACAAAACGAACTCCTCAGACAGCAAACACAGCAGATAACAGTCATGCTACAATCACTTACTAACGTGATGAGCAAAAAATAAAAATAGACACGCTTAAAATAGCAGCCTGGTACTCTAACGGCCTACGACAAAGGGCCCTAGAAACTAAAACATTCCTGTATAGCAATAACATCGATATACTACTCGTTTCATAAACACACCTCACAATAAAAAGCTATATAAAAATACCGTACTACACCATATATGATACCAAGCATCCCTCAGGAAAAGCACACGGAGGGACGGCAGTAGCAATAGAAAACAACATTAAACAACACTTACACAGCCAGGTCAGTAAGGAACATATAGAAGCAACCACCGTTACT
>NT_179865.1:0-429 GCF_000188095.3 Bombus impatiens | reverse complement strand
CTAATATTTATGTTCTTCCTTGCTACAATTTTGTAAGCCATCAAAGCATTTGCTGCGGAAGTCCTCAGGAGTAGTCGCATGCCAAGTCTTTTGTAGCATTTGACCCTTTTTAATTGTGGTGACATGGGGAATGTGGTGACATAAGAAATCATTTGGTCAGAGCGATCTGTACTACACTTTCCTTCATTGTATTCAGCAGCGGCTGCTGATTTCGATGTTGCGAACAAACGAAACGAGAGATCATTCTTGAGAGTCCTTTGAAAACACGTGTAACAGCCAACGTGCCATTCGTACGTTGCCGTCTATTTGGATGATGTCCTAATTATTGCCGACTCGATAGATCAAGCACTAACAGGGTTGCACACGATAATAGATACCCTTATAAAGGCCGAATTCTCCTTTAACTTTGCAAAATGTTTTTTTTCTAAA
>NT_179864.1:0-210 GCF_000188095.3 Bombus impatiens | reverse complement strand
TCATAACATATAACGTACTACGTTATAACGTCATAACATATAACGTATTACGTTATAACTTTATACCATATAACCTAATACGTTATAACGGCATACCATCTAACGTGATAAGTTATAACGTCGTCCTATATACCGTTATACGTTATAACGTCATCCCATATATCGTAGTTCGTCATAGCGTCATTACATATAACGTAATACGTTATAACG
>NT_179863.1:0-298 GCF_000188095.3 Bombus impatiens | reverse complement strand
CACTCTTTCCCTTTTGTCTTGAGATTCTGGATTCTCTGTCTGTGACCATGTTTGGTTGTGGGATCACTCCCCCACAGTATTTAGTGGTTGTTCGTTCGATCTCATAGTCGGCATTGCGTTGCACTCCATTTTACACTGCAAATGTAATGCCCTACGCTTTAAGCAAAATAGCTCGCAAATCACGATGATTTCGTTGATTTTGACGAAAAGTAGCCGCCATTTCTTTCCCGCTGGAGATATCTCGACGTTTAACCGCAGGTTGAACTCCATTTTACACGGCAAATGTAATGGACTACCG
>NT_179862.1:0-346 GCF_000188095.3 Bombus impatiens | reverse complement strand
AGCTTAAAAATATTCTCGAAACACAGTCGGTTTTTAGAGAGGTCCTTAAGTTTATTAGGCGCACTTAAAACACGAAGAAAGCGGGTATGCGTCCATTAGGAAAAACCGAATAGCCCTGTAATAAAACAAGCTAGGTTTTCCTCACACGGTCATCTATCCACCACGATGGTAGGACACTTCCTACTCATCCCCTCGAGCAGTAGTGCAGGTCATGACCAATCGACACCGCGGTTCGTTACCCTCACTTTTCCTAACGAAAGTGGGCACAACGAATCCGCGTTCTTTAGGCACAGGGGCATACCCACACCGAACTTTTCTTCCGTATTAGAAAAAGAGCTACAGTCAG
>NT_179861.1:0-213 GCF_000188095.3 Bombus impatiens | reverse complement strand
AGCTGTTTCGACGTTTAAGCGCTCCTTGAAATCCATTTTACACTGCAAATGCATCGCAGTACAGTTTAAGCGTCGAAACGCGCAAAATAGCTCGCAAATCGCGAAGATATCGCCGATATTGATGAAATCTTCCCGTCATTTCCTTCCCGCTGGAGATATTTTGACTTTTAAGCGCTCGTTGGACACCATTTTACACTGCAAACGCAAAGCACT
>NT_179860.1:0-659 GCF_000188095.3 Bombus impatiens | reverse complement strand
ATTTCACTCCATTTTACATTGCAAATGTAATGCACTACCGTTTATGCTTCGAAACAAACAAAATACCTCGCAAATCGCGAAGATTTCGTCCATTTTGATTAAATCTAGCAGTCATTTCCTTCCCGTTGGAGATATTTCGACGTTTGAGCGCTCGTTGAACTCCATTTTACGCTGCAAATGTAACGCACTACCGTTTAAGATCCGATACAATCAAAATAGCTCGCAAATCGCGAAGACTTCGTAGATTTTGATGAAACCTTGCGGTCATTTCCTTCCCGTTTGAGATATTTCGACGATTAAGCACTCATTCAACTCAATTTTACACTGCAAATGCAATGCACTACCGTTTAAGCGTCGAAAAGGCCAAATAGCTCGCAAACCGCGAATATTTCGTCGATTTTGACGAAAACTAGCTGTCATTTCCTTCCCGTTGGAGATATTTCGACGTTTGAGCGCTCGTTGAACTCCATTTTACGCTGCAAATGTAACGCACTACCGTTTAAGATCCGATACAATCAAAATAGCTCGCAAATCGCGAAGACTTCGTAGATTTTGATGAAACCTTGCGGTCATTTCCTTCCCGTTTGAGATATTTCGACGATTAAGCACTCATTCAACTCAATTTTACACTGCAAATGCAATGCACTACCGTTTAAGCG
>NT_179859.1:0-433 GCF_000188095.3 Bombus impatiens | reverse complement strand
ATTCTTCTGCATGAGGTCCAGACAATAATTCATCCACTGACTCAGTCAAATTATCATCGACTAATTGCACCGTTTCTTGATCAATTGGGACTGTCTTGTAAATTTTCTTTGGTCTGCCTACATTTCCTGTCCTTACTAAGCTTGGCCTTCCTCGCCCCCTCTTAACCGCAGATCTATTTCGACTATCATTTTCATTTTGATCCATGTTTTCATCATCATCACCGTGTTCTTCCTCATGAATCTCTTCTGCGATTTCTTCGTCAAGTTTTGGGCTTATGAGTTCATATTTGAATTGTTCATGCGCATTTTCAGTTTCATCACCGTGGTATTCAATATTTTTCAAGAAGGAAATATCTCTACTTATCACAATTTTTCTTTTACTCGAATCCCATAATCGAAATGCTTTTGCTTCGTCGGAGTATCCAACAAAAAT
>NT_179858.1:278-509 GCF_000188095.3 Bombus impatiens | reverse complement strand
AAATGCAATGCACTATCCTTTAAGCGTCGAAACAAGATAAATAGCTCGTGAATCGCGAAGATTACGTCGATTTTGACGAGTACTAACTGTCATTTCCTACCCGTTGGAGATATTTAGACGTTTAAGCACTCGTTGAACTCCATTTCACAGCGCAAATGCAATGCACTAGGGTTTAAGCGTCGAAACAAGCAAAATTGCTCGTAAATCGCGAAGATTTCGTCGATGTTGACG
>NT_179858.1:0-207 GCF_000188095.3 Bombus impatiens | reverse complement strand
AACTCTCTTTGAACTCCATTTTACACTGCAAATGCAATGCAGTACCGTGTAAGCGTCGAAAGAAACAAAACAGCTCGGAAAACCCCAAGATTTCGTCGATTCTGAAGAAAAATAAGTGTCATTCCCTCCCGTTGGAGATATTTCGACGTTTAAGCACTCGCTGAAAACCATTTCACACCGCCAATGCAATGCACTATCCTTTAAGCG
>NT_179857.1:0-1186 GCF_000188095.3 Bombus impatiens | reverse complement strand
TTAATTACAGCTATAGTAGACTCTAGGTTACAATGTTGCGGGATTATTCCAAATTCCAAAGGCTCCGATGTTCTTTCATCTCCGACATATATTATACATTCGTAATAAAGTTCTGTATTTTAGCAATCATGGTAACGTTAACGCTGACAAAGGAATATGTCTTATAGCAATATTTTCAGTAATAAACGTAGTAATAAGAGGCATAGCAACAAAGGGCGCATTAATAAGGGGCGCTGAAAAAGGAGCAAAGCAGTAGCCAGAAGGACTACTACAATTCGATTGTGTTCCACTCTATATGAACCCGAACAACAAGCCGATAGTGGAACTGAATATTCTTGTTTCGCAACGCTACTATACTACTAGAATTAATGAAGCAGAAAATTCTCAAAATCAAACGCGAAGAGTGCTTCTTTATAGGTATTTTCAATATCAATTAATCTACCATTTAAAAAAAAAAATTCTGAAAATTCCTGAAATTTGATACGCAACGCTAATAAATATAAATACACGCACTCGTAATTAAACAATACGCAACACTAATACGAGAGATTGCATTGCAACCGTTTAGGAGGTTGCCGATAAACGATCACACTTGTACAACTCTTGCAGCTGTATCGTGCGATCCAGGAACAGTGTCCGACCAATGCAGTCGGGGTGTTTGGGCATTTTGTAAACGCAACACTACTTAAAAACGCGATCATTCATTATCGCAACGCTAACTCTTAAAGTGAATTTAATGAAAATTACAATTTACTATATGAAAAAGCTACTTTAAATATTCTGATATTACAACTTGCAATACTATAAAATTAATTGAAAACTAACATTTTTATAATCTAATTTTAAGCAATAGAAAGTAGGATAAATTCTAAAAATTTCTAATTAAATTTGCAAAAGACAATCGCGATATCGTAATTCGCAACTCGAAAGCAAACGCGATTATCATTTTATCGCAACTCTAATTCAAACCGTAATCATTTTCTCGCTACGCTAATAAAAAGCCGCGATGTTGTTTCTCAACTCTAATACAACCCATGATTAATTTGTCGCAACATTAATAAGAAAAATCGCGATTTGCCCAATGGGACGATGGACCGATATATATCGGCCAAAAAAGCAAAGACTACTACTACTACTAGTACTACTACAAATACTAAAATCGAGCATAGTGACAAAGTAGTAACAA
>NT_179856.1:0-391 GCF_000188095.3 Bombus impatiens | reverse complement strand
CGGCCGACATTAACACATAAATCTACGATAGTAGTAACCATTATTGCTATTGTTCGAGAATTTATTGGAACTAACAAGCATTATGATTTTTTTATATTTCATAAATTACATGCAGTTTTTATTTTATTGTGAGCAAAGTCCAGTGGTGTAGAATATGGAGAACGGGAAGCTCCATGAGGAGCGGGTCTGCATTCTGTTCGCAATAATACAAGCGTTTCATTCAAAACATAACGAACTGATCGACTATGACATGAATCGTGAACAATGGTGTAAGAAATAGATAGAGTTTACGCATTTGCTTTAACTTTGCACTGCTTTACGAGTCGTAAACATAAAAATCGCATATATAATGCGCATGTCATTGCTGCTGGCACATAATTCCATTTTTGAA
>NT_179855.1:0-535 GCF_000188095.3 Bombus impatiens | reverse complement strand
TAACGTGTTACGTTATATGGTATTACGTTATATGGTATTACGTTATAACGAATTACGTTAAATGGTATAACGTTATAACGTATTACGTTATATGGTATAACGTTATGGTATATACCGTATTACCTTATAACGTATTACGTTATATGGTATAACGTCATATGGTATAACGTTATATGGTATAACGTTATAACGTATTACGTTATATGGTATTACGTTATAACGTATTGCGTTATATGGTATAACGTTATGACGTATTACGTTATATCTTATTACGTTATATGATATTGCGTTATAACGTATTACGTTATGTGGGATAACGTCATATGGTATAACGATATGTGGAATAACGTTATAACGTATTACGTTATATGGTATAACGCTATAACGTGTTACGTTATATGGTATAACGTTATAACGTGTTACGTTATATGATATAACGTTATAACGTGTTACCTTATATGGTATAACGTTATAACGTATTAAGTTAAATGGTATAACATTATAACTTATTACGTTATATGGTATAACGTTATAA
>NT_179854.1:3770-4050 GCF_000188095.3 Bombus impatiens | reverse complement strand
TACGTTATATGGGATGACGTTACAACGTACTACGTTGTATGGGACGATGTTATAACGTATTTCGTTACATGGGATGAGGTTATAAGGTATCAAGTTATATGGTATGACGTTATAACGTATTACGTTATATGGGACGACGTTATAACGTATTACGTTATATGGGACGACGTGATAACGTGTTACGTTTTATGGCATAACGTTATAACGTATTACGTTATATGGTATGACGTTATAACGTATTACGTTATATTGGATGACGTTATAACGTAATACGTTCTAT
>NT_179854.1:3390-3706 GCF_000188095.3 Bombus impatiens | reverse complement strand
TAATATTGTATGACGTTACAACTTATTACGTTTTATTGTATGGCGTTATAATGACGTTATAACGTATTACGTTATATGGGATGACGTTATAACGTATTACGTTTTATGGTATAACGATATAACGTATTACGTTATATGTTATGACGATATAGCATAATACGTTATATGGTATGACGTTAATACGTATTAGTTTATATGGTATGACGTTACAACGTATTACGTTATATGGGATGACGTTATAACTTATTACTTAATATGGGATGAACGTTATAACAATTACGTTGTATGGGACGACGTTATAAGGTATTACGTTATC
>NT_179854.1:0-204 GCF_000188095.3 Bombus impatiens | reverse complement strand
TAACGTATTACGTTATCTGGGACGACGGTATAACGTATTACGTTATATGGCACAACGTTATAACGTATTACGTTATATGGGATGACGTTATAACGTATCACGTTATACGGTATGACGTTACAATGTACTAAGTTATATGGGACGACGTTATAACGTATTACGTCATATTGTAAGACGTTATAACGTATTACGTTATATGGTATG
>NT_179853.1:0-361 GCF_000188095.3 Bombus impatiens | reverse complement strand
CCACATACGAACCCACATACTGGCCCACTGACACTAACAAAATACCCCACCATCTCGACTTCTTCATAACTAAAAATATCTCATCAAGACACGTCCAAATCAACTCCTCGGCTGATCCCTCCTCTGATCATTCCCCCGTGATAACAACAGTCAGTTCAACAATTATCGAGAATACACCTAATGGCTCCATTCGCAACCAACACACCAACTGGCAGCTCTTTAGAGAAGTCTTTACACACTCAACTTCAGCCTTAACTTCACTAAAAACTAAGGAAGAAACCGAAGCAGCCACGGAATACTTAAACACGAGCATGATAAACGCCATCCGCCTCTCCACACCGACAAAGACGTCCATCAGCAA
>NT_179852.1:0-395 GCF_000188095.3 Bombus impatiens | reverse complement strand
TCGTTTCTGATCTCGACGGTATCTTTTTCTACTTCTCTTCAAGGTATATCTCGCGATTTCTAAATAGTTATTTAAATGTCCCTGCCAAAGTGAAAACATGTCGTTATAGCTTAAACCCGTAGTTCTGGCTATCGCGGAGGGTAAGTTAGCTTTTCTTCCGAAAGTTAATTCAAATGGCGAGAAACATGTGGCTTCGTGAATCGAAGTATAATATCCTAAACAAATAAAATTCAAAACTTCATCCCATTCTATATTGTTATCGTGTAAACTAGTTCGTATCAAATCTTTCACCACGGCATGTGTTCTTTCTAAGAATCCGTTGAATCGGGGATGAAGGATGTGGTTTTTACGAAATTCTGTCCTTGATCCGTCAAAATTGTTTTTGGTGCTGAGAA
>NT_179851.1:0-403 GCF_000188095.3 Bombus impatiens | reverse complement strand
TTTTAGTTTTGTGTTGTCAAGCCTCCAAACGAAATTTTGTTGCTGCATTTGACCCTTGACTAACTTGGACATTTAGTTAAATCGTAAATAATGTCAGTTGCATCGAATCTAATGTAAGAAAGCACGATATTTTAGTTACACACGAGGACGTGTGATAGTCAGGATGGCCGTGTCGGAGATGAAAGAACACCGGAGTCTGTAATTGAACAATTGTAGTTATTCAATCCGATTGTAGTTATTCAATCCGATTGTAATTGTTCGAGAGTTGTGATAGTGAGCTTGGGCTCGAGGCGACAGTCAGTCGCCGAACGTAGCCGCGGGATGAACGCTTTGTCTAACAAAGGTATGGAGTAATCCTATAGATCTCCTTAAAAGAAATATTCGTGGCGACACGCGACAGTAA
>NT_179850.1:0-1260 GCF_000188095.3 Bombus impatiens | reverse complement strand
TTATCCACGTGTTTTCTCTGTTTACACATCGAATAACCTCAACAGTTAGGAAAAGTGAGGGTAACGATCCACGATGCCAATCGGTTATAGGCCACGTTAATAAATGAAGATAGGAGGTTCCTACCAACGCGGCTAGTAGGTAATATTGTTTATGGGAAAAACCAGCTTTTTCGTTAGTCACGTATTGGGTTTTTCTCATTAGGTAACTACGTGCTTTCCCCGTAATTGGTAAGGACGTATAATAACCTAAGGACTGTTTCAAGGACCATCCACAAACAGATAACACTTAAAAAAAATAATAAACTTAAGTAGTTTAAGTTTATGGTGGGTCCCTGGGGTAATAGAAGGTATGCGGTGAAACCTGCACACATCCGGCCTCTGATATGAATTGACGTTACAACCGTCGGGTCGAGACTGGTAAGCCACTCGTAATCCTGACGGGGCCTGGGGGCTCCGAAACCCTCTGCGCCGTAATTTTATTCCCTTTTTTAACCTTGTCCATAATAAAAAATAAAAGTCTCTTAGCCTAGAAAACACAGCCGGTCGTCATAAGTTCTAACCAAATAACATGTCGTCAACAAAGGTAGTTTGAACCGTTATCAGACATTTAACAAACAAGAGGTTGACACTCCTCCGCATACTTGCGAAGCACCATCACTACGTATATATCAATCATCAATACAGTTAAATAAATAAATACACAATAAATAATATACATCCATCAATAAATAACTAATAACTTTAAGTAACTTAATAAATTATAAATAAATATAAATTAATACTATATAATAATAATAACCCAATAATAATATAAGTATTTATCTACATAATAAATAAATAAATAACTAATAAATTATAAATAAATAAATATAATACGTAATATCAAAACTCAATGCATCCTTCATATCGCATACGCAACTCATATCTTACTCTTCTCCAGTTACGTAGCACAATTTAACTTAAAAGTCCGCGAAAAAGGAGTTCGGATCGAGTACATGTATGAAAATACAATAATACAAAAATACCAAAATAAGAACTCTGGTCGACCCGATTTTATTTATTCATAATAAGAACTTACGCCGAGCCGACCATACATTCGTTCATCACACGACCCGTAGATTTTGGCAGAAACGCCTCGAAACTTCGTCTCACGCAGAGGGGTATGCTGCGTATGCCAGAAAAAGGTCAATTAAAAAAATTTTACATAAAACGCAAAATTACCGTTATTTGATGTAGTTGAATATATGAAGAACAATTGAA
>NT_179849.1:0-400 GCF_000188095.3 Bombus impatiens | reverse complement strand
CTCAGCAGGGGCGCAACTTTCTAGCATTTTTCTCAGTCTGTCATGTCCGTCTTTATATGATTGTTTGCCGTCTAAGGTTTTTACAGTATATCTATCTCCTTCCAAAATCTTTGTTATCCAAAATCTCTGCTATCTCGAACGGACCCCTGAATTTCGGATCTTACTTCGTCTGGTTTCTTTCCTCGTTTTTGCATAATACAAAATCACCAAGGTTAAACCTAACTACCTTAGCCTTAGTTTTGTCAACTCCACCTTTATCGTACCTAGCACTAATTTCTATATCCTCTATTGCCCGCTGTCTTACATAAGAGATATCTATTTCTTTTTCTTCGATATTATCGGGTATCAATGAATCGTAAGGTCTTTGCTGTTCCACCAATTAATAGTTCCAATGGGCTCG
>NT_179848.1:0-660 GCF_000188095.3 Bombus impatiens | reverse complement strand
TGCCTAATTCCCTGGCTTCTTAAAAATTCTTTAACCTCTTTATTTTTAATTCTTTCTCTCCGTCGCTGTGAATTTCTTTGATCTTGTTGTTGAATTGATTTTCGACTTCTAGGGAAAAACTTTTTAGTTTTCCGATTACTTCTAACTTATGTTGTAAGAAGTAAATCTTCGTGAATTTGAAAAATCATCTTTAAACATAAGAAAATACGATTTCTTGCCTAGTGACTCGCTTTCCATAGGTCCACATACATCCGTATAAATAATTTCGCGAGGTTTAGTCGCACGGTTGATTTTCTCGTGAAAACTCGATCTATGATGTTTCTCGTACGCGCAACCTTCATAGAAAAAGTTACTGTCCTCTACAACTTCCATATACGAATTCTTTAAAAATTCCTTAACGTGTCTGATGTTTTGATGACAGCCGTTCGTGCCATAACTGCAGGATGTCCGCGTTTGAATCCGCTCTGAGGTGTAATAGTAGTCGTCGTGATGGTGCTGCTGCTGCTGATGTAGACGTAGCGACGTAGCTACTGCTGCTTTCTTCTCATTTATGTGCCATGGAAGAAAAATCGGCCTACGGGCGCCTGAATTTGAACTCGTGTGCAGGACGTTTGTAACTTAAGGCGCTAACCTGCGCTACCGTCGTCCGGTGGAAGTTAG
>NT_179847.1:0-363 GCF_000188095.3 Bombus impatiens | reverse complement strand
TATTACGTTATATGGTATGGCGTTACAACGTATTTCGTTATATGGGACGACGTTATAACGTATTACATTAATGGAACGACGATATATCGTATTACGTTCTATGGGAAAACGAAATAACGTATTACGTTATATATGGGACGACGTTATAACGTATTACGTTATATGGGATAACGAAATAACGTATTACGTTATATGGTATGACGTCACAACGTATTTCGTCGTATGGGACGACGTTATAACGTATTACATTATATGGTATGACGTTACAACGTATTTCGTTAATGGGACGACGTTATAACCTATTACGTTATATTGTATGACGTTGTAACGTAATACGTTGTTATATGGTATGACGTTTTAAAG
>NT_179846.1:0-203 GCF_000188095.3 Bombus impatiens | reverse complement strand
ATATAACGTATTACGTTATAACGTCATCCCATATTACGTAATATGTTATAACGTCATATCATATAACGTAATACGTTATAACGTCATCCCATATAACGTAATACGTTATAACGTCAAACCAAGTAGCGCAAGACATTATAAGGTCCTCCCATATAGCGTAAAATGTTATAACGTCATATCATATAACCTAATACGTTATAACG
>NT_179845.1:0-342 GCF_000188095.3 Bombus impatiens | reverse complement strand
TATAACGTATTATGTTATATGGGACGACGTTATAACGTATTACATTACGTCGGATGACGTTATAGCGTAATAGGTTATATGGTATGACGTTATAACGTATTACGTTATATGGGACGACGTTATACCGTATTACGTTACATGGGACGACGTTATAACGTATTAGCTTATATGGGGCGACGTTATAACGTATTACGTTATATGGTATGACTTTATAACGTATTACGTTATATGGTATGACGTTATAATGTATTATGTTATACGGGACGAGGCTATAACATATTAGGTTATATCGTATGACGTTATAACGTGTTACGTTAAATGGGACGACGTTATAACGTATTA
>NT_179844.1:0-817 GCF_000188095.3 Bombus impatiens | reverse complement strand
CAGCGCAAGCGAAACAGAAAAAGGTGTGAGAGTCGGCTTAATAAGATACATATCGGTCAAACAATGTCGGCCTTTTTGACCCAACGCTTGCATAAAATGCTAACAGTTATTCTTTTCATAAAACAATATCAATTATTTATTAGCATACTATTTTTATAATCAATTTGTTATATTTTCGCAATAGTATAATTGATCGCAATTAATCGGTCGTCATTCCCGTTACTGGGGGGAAATCAACTTACAGGGCCCTAGTGTTCCCTTTAAGAGGGGGGGGGGGGTAATGTTAATTCGTACAAAAAAAGGCATGTTTTGTGAATTTTTTCTAACGATACAGTTAAAATTTCTTTTTTAAAACCAATAGTACATTAAAGTATGACATTCGAAGAATATTGTATAAAATTTTCACGGAGAAATATTGAAAAATACGGCAATGGCAGCAATTATTCGGACGTGCCTCGGAAAAAAATATAATTGCAGAACGTGTTGCTGGATTATCAGAAATCAAAAAATTAAAGTTCATTCGTTAGGTAACAGCTTTCCCCAGGTAACTCTGAGAAGATTTTTTCGAAATTTCAATTTTTCACTTTTTGGAACACTTTGAAGGGAAAAACGCGATTTTGTGCGAAAATTTTCGGCTAATTTGTTATTTTAAAATAAAAATAATTAACAAATTTGAAAAAGCTCTACAGCGTTACCTCGCAAATTATGTACAGAAGTAGTTTTCAAAATTTCAAAAAGATCGGTGCAATAGTTTTGAAGTAGTTTGTGGGGAAAACGTGAGTTGTGGGGAAAACGCTTTAAAGTTTTGAACACTAAA
>NT_179843.1:0-438 GCF_000188095.3 Bombus impatiens | reverse complement strand
TTATTGAAGAAAAAAACTGAGCTGTATGTGGAACAGAAACGGATTCGACTGCTTGCTCCGAAGTTTCGGGGCGCGCAAGGACGTAAAATCATTGTGTGATAACTTGCGAGACCCGCTTTTTCAGCAATCGTCCCATCCGAACTGTGTCGTCTTTCGATTTTATCAAATTGTATCGTGTTTCGTGTCATTTTAATTACACGAATATGACGGACATGTTGGTGAAAGTTTCATAAATATTGGTAATGATATGAAAGTTTTATTGTTGTATTGGTGCCTCGTCGATATTCCGTCTCGGATCGAGTAATATTATCCGCCATTATTTCCGTAGTCAGTAGTAGATGTTGAATAGAGAAAAGGTATATAAATAGTTGTTTTATTGTAAATTCTAGGGTATCATAAAATGCTAAAATGTTTCTATTGTGAATATATTTTAATTGA
>NT_179842.1:0-573 GCF_000188095.3 Bombus impatiens | reverse complement strand
TGTTGGGTCTGAAGGACCTTAGCAGGCAAGTGACTCGGGTTTATGACAGGTGCTTAAGGCTATTGAGGGTACGCCGTACGGAAGAGCGGACATCCGGTGTCCATCTAGCCCGCAGTGTGTGACCTGGGCCAGACAGAGAGTCGCCCGGCGCAACAATCACTATTGTGTAATAATTCGCGAGATAACAAACTTTAATGTATCCAGCATTGTGTCCTAAATTTTTTTAAATGGACTTACTCTCCAATCACATTTTCTGGCTTTATCTTTCCTTTCATATTAAATATTTTGTCGTGATGAAGTATCACGTTACATACAAAAAGTAATCTTATAATAGATAAATAAATAATGTTGTAGAAATTAAATGCATTTCTTTTTTACCTGTTACAAGAAAATGATTTTTAGAATCAGTTGCTAATGCTAATGCACAATCACGTTTAGAATGAATAACTGAGAAAGCTTGTAGAAATCCAGCATCAGGGTGATGAGTCCACAGTCAGTACATATCCTGAATCAAGAGAAACTTTTCTTTTTTATATTTTACGTGGAGGAAATCTGCACGGACGCCAGGCCGCT
>NT_179841.1:6960-8388 GCF_000188095.3 Bombus impatiens | reverse complement strand
GGGTCTGAGTGTGTTTCACATATAGATCGTGAGGGTGAATTGCTTTTGTACGATGGGGGTAAATCGCTTCCTGATGGTGGTGGTAAACAACTACTGTACGATGGGGGTAAATCGCTACTCGATGCTGCGGGCAAAATGCTACTGTACGGTGGGGGTAAGTCGCTACATGATGCTGAGGGCAAAGCGCTACTGTACGTTACGGGTAAATCACTTCTGGATTGTGAGTGTAAATCGCTTGTGAATTGTTGGTGTAATCCGTATCTGGCTTCTGCGCGTAGAGCGCGTAGTTCGACTTTCACTTGGTCCGGATCTTCGATGCCTTTGTAATATGCTATCGACTTGCATGCTTGCTCCTTTTTACCTTTTGCCACCAAGAAATACGGAGTTTCGCGTAAGCATATGAGCAGCAAGGTGGATATAGCGGATATTCCTGCAAGAAGCAGCAGGTGTGACGTGTACGTCAGCGAGGGTCCTAGAGCGTATGTTAGTAGTGACCCGGGATATACGTTCGCTGCGATTAGAGTACTCAGGCCTCCTCTGAGTTTGACGTCGGCGACTTCTGACACGAACATGGGATTTATCGTGCGGGCAATACCAACGCCTATACCGAGAATCCCCCGGGCAAGGTATAGCATTTGCACAGAAGTTGAGGAGTGCGTGTCGAGCCAGCCTATGATGAACACTATGCTGCATGCAATGAGGCAGTATTTACGACCGATGCGATCGGCCAACTGGACAGCCAGAAGTGAACCGATCATTGAACCAAGTACTGTCAAAGAAACGACCCATGAATATTCGTCGGGTGTTAACGTTAGCGGCGTGTTCCCGATGCCAGATGTGAAAAGGAGAAATGAAGTCTCTGTCCATCCGTAGACTGTACCCACCAAGCACATGGTCATCGTTCCTGGAATGAGAAACAGATAATGCTATATATAGCATGTGTTAATTGTAGTGCGGTCGTTTTATAATTACACTGCGAATATTTGCACAAATTTGTATTTTTAATATATACTACTAATTGTTAGGTAGATGATACATTTACACTGAACATGTAAATGTGTGTGTAAGCCTCAGAGGATGTCCAGGTCTCAGGTGAGACAAAAGACGATTGGTAGCTGTTAGTTGAATCTCGAATAGTCTATTGACAACAAGCGTGCGTGTAAGAAGGTAATCGAGGTCTTCAGGGTGTAATATATATGTACAGCTGTTGTGTATGAATAAAGTAAATTATTTATTTTACCGAAACCTCTGTGTAGCTTAACAGTATTATATTTATAATTAATACATACCGCAGGCTATAAGTAAATGTACTCTTCGCGATGTTAGCACGAATGCTTTCCACTAGTATTATTTCTTAGCTATTTTATTATTAATCTGTTAATCCATTCGCATTATATGTGCATTAAGTAAGATACTACATGAAGTAAA